>NC_050188.1:12263053-12508053 GCF_008315115.2 Sander lucioperca | reverse complement strand
CTGAGCTCTGTCTTTCGCGATGTGTTGCGCCGGTTGATATTACGATGGCGATTACAGTTTTTCTCAATTGATTTGGCACATTTTCTAAAAAAGAAAAACGTACAATTTTCAAAACTCTAAGTACAATCCTCACACTCGCTGCAAATTTCTTTAAACCAATCACAATCGTCATGGGCGGGGCTAAGCTCCCGACGGAGCCACAGTGCCGCTGCAAAATAGCCTCGGGAAGGAACTTGTTTTGGTGGAATGTGTGTACGTTCAAAAGTTGTTTTAGTCATGCAACAGAAAACTCAGATTGGACAGATAGTCTAGCTAGCTGTCTGGATTTACCCTGCAGATATCTGAGGAGCAGTTAACCATAGTCCTCATAAATCCACCGGAGTTTAGAATGCCAACACAAAGAAAGAGGAAGGTACCGGACATCTGGCCAAAATGAGGGACATCCGGTGGAATTTCCCATGGCGTCTGAACAATCCCGGAAATGAAATGTCATCGATATAGACTACACAGAAAGTGACGTCACTCAGTTTGTTCCGTTTGGTCGGTAAAGTAAGAAAAACATGCAGTTTACTTTTATATTCAAACGGGACACAAACCCCAGACTCCCACGGTGGAAATTCCTGTACCTCCTTACCTCTTATACTTTGTCACCTTACTTCCTGCTTTGTTCCCGTCATAGTTATATAATAATATCTTCATATATAAGGGCATTATAGGCAGGCTCCCATGTTACATATCCAAATTACTTACAAAGAGTACTTATGGTTTACGGTCCCAGAACACTATTTCATTGAATGCACCTCAAGCCCGGACAGAGTTGTTCAAAAAGGCTTTCATGTTTGCTGCACCTTCTACTTGGAATGACCTACAGAAAACACTCAAACTACAGTGTCTAATTTCCTGAAATGATTATAATGATTAAGGTTATGTTAAAACCATAGAACATGAGTCCAGCCACACGTGCAATTTTTTTAATTAATGGCACTTTTATTTAATTGAAATGCACTTGAGTTGTCTTTGCCTCTTATATGTTTGTTTTGTGATTGTAAATTGTTTTATATGTAACTAATTTGTTCTGCTATCTTGGCCACGTCTCTCTTGAAAAAGAAATTTTATATCTCAATGAGACTAACCTGGTTAAATAAAACAAATAAACGGAAAATACATGCATCCGGTGGAATTTCCTGCGGCACCGGAGCAATCCTGGAAGTGGAACGTCAAGTATACTATCCAGTTGCTAACATTGTATATTTAGGCAGCTGAATAGCATTGAGGTCAGTCGTGGCACACACTATACTTTCTCATTTTATGTACACACCAGCCAACTGCAAATACATAAAGAAAGCTTGTACAGCAAAAAAGATATACAACAGCAAAATTATCAGGAAATACTGTACAAAATGTGCAAGAAACAAGAAAATATGCTGCAAATGTATCAACCTCAAGGGTCGTCCAGTCTCTCCTCTCTGTCTGGCCACAACATTTTATCGACATTACACCTGATATCTTCACTTGCAATGCAACGAGGGAAACATCTTTTGGCATGACGCAGCCATCCACTACAACAACCTGTTGTGATAACCAGCGGTGGAATGTAACAGAGTACTTTTACTCAAGTACTGTACTTCAGTACAAATGTTGAGCCACTTGTACTTTACTTGAGTCTTTTCTTTTCATGGTACTTTCTACTTCTACTCTGCTACATTTCAGAGAGAAATATTGTACTTTTTACTCCACTACATTCATCTGACAGCTTCAGTTACAAATTAAGATTTTTTGCACAGAAAACACATGTAGTTTATAAAATCTGATGTTTTATTATAAATGAAACTACCCAACAATATAACGGCTACAAGTCCAGCTGAAATGATCTATTACCATGACCATTAAAGTGCTCATATTATGCAAATTTTTAGGTTCATAATTGTATTTAGAGGTTATATCAAAATAGGTTTACATGGTTTAATTAAAAAATATACATATTTTTGTTGTACTGCACATTGCTGCAGCTCCTCTTTTCCCCGTGTGTTGAGCTCTCTGCTTTAGCTACAGAGTGAGGCATCGCACTTCTGTCCCATCTTCGATGGGAGTCGCACATGCTCAGTAGCTAGGTAAGGACTACTAGCCAGTCAGAAGCAGAGTATGAGGGCGTGGTACGCTAGCAGCTAGGCGTGTGTTAGAAAGTGACGCCCGTTTGTCTCTGAAGTAAAGGCTGGACTACAATAGAGCTGTTTGGAGCAGTTTGTGAACAGTGTTTTCTGTTGGAAATTATTTGGGCTTTTTCACTTTGTAAATCTATAACATGCACAAAAAAGATATATAACACAATAAAGGAAAGGGAAAAAGCATAATATGAGCGCTTTAAACACTTAGTTGATTGACAGAACTGTGTGGATCGTTTCCAGTTTCTAAAATGTGAGGATTTTTCTGCATTGAGTATTTTTACTTCCATCCATCCATCCATCTTCGTCCGCTTATCCGATCTCGGGTCGCGGGGGTAGCAGCTCCAGCAGGGGACCCCAAACTTCCCTTTCCCGAGCCACATTAACCAGCTCCGACTGGGGGATCCCGAGGCGTTTCCAGGCCAGGTTGGAGATATAATTCCTCCACCTAGTCCTGGGTCTTCCCTGAGGCCTCCTCCCAGCTGGACGTGCCTGGAACACCTCCCTAGGGAGGCGCCCAGGGGGCATCCTTACCAGATGCCCGAACCACCTCAACTGGCTCCTTTCGACGCAAAGGATTTGCGTTTTCCTGATGATACTTACATTCTTTTACTTAAGTAACATTTTCAATGCAGGACTTTTACTTGTAACAGAGTATTTTTACAGTGTGGTATTAGTACTTTTACTTTAGTAAAGGATCTGAATACTTCTTCCACCGCTGATGGTATCCTCACCTGTCACCTTTTTGAGTTGGGTTGCTCTAAATTGTGAGGAAATTGAATTGCTCCCCATCTAGCCTACGTCTATCCATCTGACAACTTTTGCAGCAATACCACATACCTATTATGTACCTAATATATGTGTGATAGGTTATTGTTATGTTTGGCAGCTCTATGTTGCATGTAGGGATTTACCCAGTGAACGTGTATATTACATTACTTTACATTACATTACATGTCATTTAGCTGACGCTTTTATCCAAAGCGACTTACAATTGCTATATATCAGAGGTTGCACGCCTCTGGAGCAACTAGGGGTTAAGTGTCTTGCTCAGGGACACATTGGTTGATGTATCGCAGTGGGAATCTAACCCAGGTCTCTCACACCAAAGGCATGTGTTATATCCACTACGCCATCACCATGACCATATCTGCATTTGAGAGTAATTCAATGGCAAGGCTTACTCAATGCATTTTGTGCCAAAGCAATGACAAATGACAATAGTCATGTGAACAACTTCACCTAATGTTCACATAAATAGTCATATAGTTTGAGGAAGTTTAATAGTCATTCGACGATTGTGCTAAAGCGATTGAGAAAAACTGTAAAAAAATAAATAAAATAAAAACATGCAGTACATTGTGCAACCACCCCCCCCCCTCCCACCCGGACTCACCTGTCTCCGATGACTCATCCACATGTAGACTTTTTAAACAGCTGAAACTCTGCGGGAAAATATTTAAACCCAATGTGGGTGAACTGAGGACATTCCTATAAAGCTTATAGGCTGTATCCTTTAGCTATTAAACACACTATCATGGAGCGACTTTGACTTGGAACATTTCCGCCTTTTAAATCCAGCCACATCCATTCCGTCTCTATTAAGCCACAATCAGCTGCGGCTCCTAAAGAGCTTCTGTCTGGGGACACTATTACCTGCAGTAAGTAACGGGCGGAGGAAGATAACGATTATGGAGCCTCCATTATTTCTCCTTCTCCCTGCACAAAGCACAGGTGCGGAGAGCTCAGCGGATGGAGGGTTTACTTAGGGTCAAACGTCCTCCGTCACTGTCTTGGCTGCATGCTGCATGCTGCATCGTGTCGATAATTGAGCGAGCCATATTGATATCCCGCCCGCTCGCGATGAAGGAAAATCACCTCCATTTGGTGTTAATGGCTCCGAGTGGAGACGGGACGCTTTTTTCCCCCCGCAGCTGCACAGACAGCGGAGTTTAAAATTAACCTGGAAATGAAATGGCACGGAGAGGAATTACAGGTTACGAAGCAGGATTTCAGTCAACGATTCAAGCGAGGAGAAAGGTTGTGTAGAAGCCAAGCAGAAAGCGCTCTCCTTCCAGAAGTACCCTCATTTTTCTCATTACTTTTTATTGCAAAATCGGCTGGAACAATAAACACGATAAACAAGACAAATCCGCATGTCTGAGCTAAACGGCTCCTGTAGTCAGGTGTGCTTTGGAATAGGGTTAGCTGACTGTATGATGTGATGTGATGTGCTAGCCTAGATATCTAGACGTGCCCTAAGCGGCAGCAAATAATTTAAAGTAATTTGGCAGCAAAGTAATTTGCAGCCATGGTCAGTCTAGCAACTCTCCGTTGGCTTGCAAGCTGGAAAAACCAAACTCTAGTCAGACCGATCACATCGTGTATAGAGTCGGTGGGCGGGCTTAACATAATGACGGCAGAGTTGCGACGGTTCCGCATGAATTCCCTGCTACTTGAAAACAAAGAAGATGGGTGCTGCTGGCGAACAGCAGTCTTTGGAATCGCTCTTTGGCCGCGACTCTGGAAGACTTGGAGTTAAGCTTTTCTTTGAGAAAAGAACAAAGAACGGCACTGAAGTCATTCTTAAAAAAGGAAGATGTGTTCGGAGTTTTGTCGGACAGATACGGCAAAAGTTGAATCTATCAACTAGCGTTGCTCTGGTTGGTTGTAGCGCTAACCTATTGCGTGCAGATGGAATTTGAAAGACAACCGTTTATCCCGCCCCTCAGATTGAGCCCTGCCAATGGTGAGTTCCCAGACCCAACATCTTGATGTGGGTCTGGCTTGTCAGGCTAGCGATGTGCAATAACGTTGTTGAATATCATGATATTACTCGCGATAAATAAAACAAATATTTAAGTGTAGTCAGTTCTACATTTCTGCTGCTTTCATTATTCTGCTAAAATACAAGAAATTGCTTGTTGAATTTAAAACAACTGAAAGGAAAACAATTCCCAACATTCTTGAATTATTTACTTTCTTGCTCCCGCCCCAGACACATCTGACCAATAAGCGGAGTGAACGTTCTTGCGGGATTTGTAGTGATGCATTTTTGATTTGCTTGTATTTTTTTTTTTTATGTACAAATGACATCTGGGAACGTTTTTTACGATCAGGACAGTCTCTGGAAATTCACATTATTATAAAATTAAAAAATTTTTCTAACCCCAAATTATGGAGGATAGAGCAGAGTAACAAACCTTCAAAGCTGAAATCTTCCCACCGTCTGTCTGGTGCTGGTGGATGGTTCAGACATAAAAATGACATTAGATTTAGATGTTTTCAAAAGGTCTGCTTCAGAGCTCAGACGGAGGAAGAAAAGGGATCAAATGTGATGTTCGGCGTTGATTTATCTTTTCACCGTGAAAACCTAATCCCTCCGTTATGGCGAGTCGTGTAGATATTAAGACTGGGGTTGAATTATTCAGAGGGATTCCTATAAATGTGAAGGGGCTGTAATGTTTGCTGACTCGTGTTGGAAGCAGACGCGTGTTGACTGATGGGTTCAGTGGTGTTGAAGCGGCGAACGACGCCGCAAAGCCCTCTGTTCTTTCTGCGTTTGCATAGATATTCTGTGCAGAGAATTTTTTTTTTTTTTTTTTTTTTTATTGCTCTCTCTAAATTAGTGTCATCGTGTGTTATGATATTTATTCAACTGGTTCCAAATACCTTTTTATAACCTGGCATTCATACAGTTCCATCTTTACTTTTTCATATTGACTGCTAAATGTGTTTAGTGCAGCAGTTTGTGTGTCAAGTTCTACAGTATATGCAAGTTATATATTGTGTTTAAAGAGCCCCTATTATGGTTTATTGGATTTTCCCGGGTTTTTTTGTGCATGTTATAGCTGTATGAAGTACAAAAAAACACATTTCACTCCAAATAGAGCTCTCTCTCCCACAGATGGCACTTTTTCTCAACTGTCTGAAACAACTCGTCCACATTCCTGTTTGAAATTCGTCAATTAGTGATGTCACTGATTGAGAAAGCCAGCCCAGTTTTTCATAGGTTCTGCCCATAGGTGCTGCCCGAGCAAGCACAGCCTGTCCAGTAGCTTGTTTGAATTTGGTTGACCAATCACAGAATAGAATGGGCCAGCTGACTAGTCAGAGCAGACTGGGCTTTCCGGGAAGGGCGAGCCAAGAGCTCAGATAGAGCGTTTCAGACAGAGACTGTTTTAAGTGGAGTCACTGCAGCAATGGGCAGTATGTTTTTTGAACATCAAAGCACATAATCTATTCTAGTAGACGCCAAGAGTACAAATATGACGCTGAAAAGGAGTATAAAATAGGGGCTCTTTAAATGCAGTTCTTTTATCCATTTGTATGCAAAGTTGTTTCCTGTCACCCTCAGATAGCCACCAGTACCCACTTACTAGGGCTGGGTATCGTTATCACGAATTAGGAGACCACTACCAGTACCCTTGAAGTGATCCCGATCCCAATAGAGTAGTTTATTTGAAATAATCCTTCCGCATATTAAGCATTTGTTTTTATCAGTTGCCACAGGCGTGCAGTGAAGCCATACTTTTGAATGCTTCGGTGGCACGCTGAACTGCCATCTCTGTCAAATACGCCACGCTCGACTTCACCTCACCACAGACTGTGTAGGATGTAGCTGCTGCGGGAGTAGCTCCCAAGGGATATACATGAATATAGATAACATGTTTGTAATAAATATCCAATATGAACAGATAAGAATGAGTTATTAGAGCTATATTTTACAAAAAAACAGAATCTGTGCTGCATCACTTTTCCCTCAACATGTATCTGCTGATGCAAAAAAAAAAAAGCTGTGTATGATTGAATTTGTACGAGACGCGGTTGGCGAATGTGAAATGGATGCACAGTCTGTTTGAACTGAGCATCATAAATTACAGTGTTAGAATTCAAATCCATGAAATGTTCCGCAGCGTGGAAGGCGTTTGGCTCAGTGATAGATTTGTTTTCCGTCGCTTCCACTGTGAAGTTGTATCCATTCCTACAGAAACCGCATTGCTGCCCCATGATAGAGGCATCTATCACGCCGCACGTGTGTCTGCCTGCACATTAGTGCATGAGCGTTATGTACCTTTAGATGTATGAATTTGTCTGCGTGCTCCGTGAGCATCGCAGCAGCTCGCATCACTAAATATGGATGCCCTGACCTTTCCATGAAACGCACCCGGAGGCTCTGATCTCTCATCGATTCTGCCACCTAAGTGCACTTCAGCTATGAGGGGAGATGGAGATGAAGAGGCTTCAGAACATGGAGTGTAAAGTAAAGCAGGTGCAGCTTAATATATGGAAAGTTGTCCACATTAGAGTGTTGATCAGGTAGAAAAGTGCCCCCGGTGTGAACCACTGCAGCGTTTAATGAGCCGGGGGGCTCACTCGCACTTTTATACGATTGAAAAATTAACTGTTACCGGCTGCACAAAACGACTAGTATGTGTGCTGTGTATGCTTAAAGGAACACACCCGGGTCTTTAAATTACCTTTTTTAATCACCAGCCACCATGGCTAGTAGATTTTTAAAGTTTGCAGCCAATCAGATTTTCCACCAGCCAATTTCTTTTCCAGGGGAAAATTAAACTGATTATGAGTGCCGCTGAATGCATTTAATCATCCGTTTTTCTTTAAAAATATGTTTGGGTTGATGGTTGGCAGATAAAATATTAACATTTAAATTTACTTTACTCTCGAAACATATCGGCACGTTTTTTTTTCCTAACTTACTTTACTACTTCATTTCCTCTGGTTTGTTTTTGCGCCGTTACGTTCGTTTCCAAGCCAAACACACACCAAACCGCCCAAATTTCTTGCTGGAAAATGGACCAATCTGTAAACAATGATTTGTCGGATCATTTCCGCAGCCGGGCCGATTAAAAACAGAGGCTTCGCTTCATTCATCACCGGCCTAATTGGCTCGTATCTTTACAATGCTATACCAGCCAAATTTAATTTATACCGGCATTTGGCGGGTTGGCGCGTGTCAATTTAAAGCCACGAGCGCACCCCATATGTTCTCCCAATACGGCACATGTTCGCTCTCTTCAGTCTCTCGGCAAATCAGAGCAGAGAGAAAAACTGAAGCTAAAGCACGTCGGAGAGTAGGGCTGTGCAATTAATCCAATTAATGCGATTACGAATGAATGAATCGAGAAAAAAACGATTGTTTTGCACGTTACGTTTTGCAAGTAAACTCTTATTTTGTCTTGTGTTCTGAATGAAAAAAAATCGGAAAACGGGAAAAAGTATTAAGGGAAATGTCAGTTCAACGTGTTTGGGTGGTTGGGCGTTAACATACAGGACTTTCAAGCCAGAGAGTAGAGTTCGCTTCCCGGGGAAAACTAAAGTCTTTCACCCAGGAAATGTGTGTTCCTTAGGAGTGTTTCAATCCAACCCAAGATCGTTTTCCTAATCTCAACTAGTCCTTTTGGCGCCTAAACTTAACTGTTGTCGCGGCAAAACTGTCATATTTTTTGTGGACTAAATTTAAACGTAATGTGTGCCGAAACAATGGGCAGCTCACGCTGCTTCATACCCGGCTGAAAGTCACCTTTGGAGGTCGGAGGTCTGTAGCCGGCGTTACGAAGCTCTGTAGCGGCTTAAACAACTAGCAACTGCCGCTCAGCGTCATGGAGCTCGTAGCCAGCCGGCGTCACGTGACCAGCTGGCGGTCCCCCCTTATTTTGTAGGATATCATACGTTTTGGTGTGCATAGATTTTCGTACAATATCATACGGTCCCGTTAATGAGAACGCGTTGGAGGAGCAGTTAACCATAGTCTTCATAAGGTAACAGACATCCGGCCAAAATAAGTGAAATCTGGCGGAATTTCTGGCGGTAACTGAGTAATCCCGGAAGTGGAACGTCGTGGATATAGACTATCCCTACTGTATAGGAATAAGTCATATAGGCTATGATTATTGCAGAAGGTTTATTGGGCGTGCGGCATTCAACTGTGGTGGGCACCGAGAAACACAAATAGGCACTTATGGTCAGAGTTTTTAAACTAAGCAGACAGTTTACAACATTACACACTTTGTTTTTCATGCTGTGTGTGTCTGGAGAAGATTAAGCACCACAATGTTTACTTGGATTAAATGTACTTCCCATGCAGACGTAACTCTAAGGATTCAAGCATGCAAAAACTGTACATCTGATCATTTTCTGTCATAAAAAGCTTCATAATAATATGTTCCCAAAGCTCAGGTGCCATAGCTTCTATTAACACACCAAAAGCTAAATTGTTTATTGTATTCTCTGCTTCCAAATTGCGGGAATGAAACAGAAAAAGTACACACAATGGTCTTCCGTGTCTACAAAAGGCAATACGGTTCCTTAAGCAGACCAGATACTCTTAAACAGTTCCTCCAACTTTTCAGATAATTGTCTGAGAACAATCGATACTAACTAGCAGTGAAGAATGAGCTGTGATTATTCAGATGCCGCAGAGTCTCCACAGACGTTCAGGCTGCAGAACAGTATGTTACCCATGGCAACGATAAAAAAAAAAATCCATTACCGGCAGTGCTGCTGAGGCTTCAAATCTGCAGCATGCAGTTTCACCAAAACAGAAGCCAAACGAGGAGAGCGCAACGTGACTCGGGTCACTTATCACTGGCAGAGCGTTTGGACTTTAAATCATAGGAAGTAACAGCGGACTGTGATTACAGGCTCCCAGGGGATTGTGGGTATTTTGCCGGGGCACAGTGTGCTAATGAACAGGAATCCAAGCTTTTGAAAGGAACTGCTTCAACAGCTCACTGGCAGACACACACACATACACACACATGCTGGTATATAGTGTTGCAACTGTGGTATCTTTTGCAATTCTTGTCCTCTTTTCGTCAGTGAAAAAACATTCCGTCTAAAAAATGAGACTACCAGATAATATACTAAAAGCAGTGTTGTGCAAGCGCTAGCTCAAAGTTCAGTTCACACGGATTAAAATGAACTACTTTACGCTCAGTTCATAATTTTGAGTATTGAACTAAGTATAGTGATGTATACGATCGGGAGTCTTCACAGGGTCTTTATTTTGAAAAGCGACCGCATGCTCTAGCCCTTCCACTCCCTGCCCGGACAATACCAGTGTAATGAGATTGATACTTTAGTTTTAGTTTCTCCCCAGTATGCACCGCTGCAGTTTCATCAAATAAGCGACCTGGATTTGGGGCGGCCTCTAGCTCACCCAGTAAGAGCGTTCGCCCCATGAAGGCTGAGTCCTTTGCAGCGGCACAGGTTCGAATCCGACCTGCTTCCCTTTGCTGCGTGTCATCCCCCATCTCCCTCCCCCTTTCCTATCTATCCACTGTCACTGTCTAATAAAGGGAAAAGCCCCAAAAAAATAATCTTAAAAAAAAAATAAGCGACCTGGCTGTCTGTGTCTGTCACAGCGCAGAGCAGGCACACTTTGCTCCTCCTCCCCCCCTCTTGTGATTTGATGTTGTACCGTCGCGTGAATCAGCGGCGCCTGGCGAACAAGCAAGCAAGCAAGCAGCCAGGCCCGGCGGCGGCCAGCTGCACACACACACAATGGAAGAGGTGCGCTGTGTGGCTATATTTTCAGGCCAAAAATGAACGGCAAGCTGTATAATTTGTGAAAAAAGGCTGTAAGATACTAGCCTAGCTCCGCCCTCCTACGTACTTCCGCTCAATTTTCATTTTCCTTCAGTACTCCGTCTGGGTTTGCGGTATATTCTTGGGTTTTCTCTGGCCAAATCTTTACCGGTCCAATCAGCGAACAGAGGGAGTGGCTGAGAACGATGATGTTGAGGTTGTGCGCTAGTTTGAGTTGTAGTTCCGTAATGGCGGCGGAGAGCGAAGCCGTTCGGTCCGTTGTGGCAGCAACGCTGCTGAATATCCAGAAGTTAAAGCCCGAGCAAGAACAATCTTTCCTGAGTTGTGTTGGTGGCCATGATGTTGTGGCCCTCCTCCCCACAGGGTTCGGGAAAAGTTTGATTTTCCAGCTCGTTAGTGGTGAAGGAGTTAGCTAAGGTGAACGCTAGCGATGCTAAGCCGATAGTTGTTGTCGTCATGACCAAACGTTAGTGATTGGTTATGGCAGATCCAGAGTGGCTCTGGGCAGATCCAATAGTTTTAAACTTCAACAGAGTAAGCGCCTTCAAGGAAGTTAACATTTGTCAATGGAGAGTGGCCAGACTCTCTGTACAAATGAAATGTACCAGAGTCTGGTAGGACCAGGCTAGTAAGATACAGTGTTAATTAACACAACAAATTTATACAAGCATATGAGAATTCTGTCCTGGGTTTTAACTTATTTACTTACTTAATAATCCAAAGGACAAATCACAAAACCACTTAAAGGTCATGAAAATTCATTCAGATTTAGCAATTTGATGATGCATCTACATTAATTATTAAAAGTATCGTATTGGTATCGGCCATACTGGCCCTGTATTTACTTGGTATCGGATCGATACCAAATTTTGCAGTATCGCACACCACTACCGCTTAGTCAACATTGTTCAGTGAAGCGTCGCAGCACTGCTGGCTGCTTTAGTGCAGCGAACACACACACACACACACACACACACACACACACATGTCAACTCAAAATCGTTACATCCCTGTTTAAATAAGAAAATAAACAAGTGCAGTAAATCAAATGGTGCCAAATTGTTGTACCTCAGAGCGCGTAAGCGCAAGCTTCTCTGTCCTCTCTGCATCTTGCACCAAGTGCAGGGCTCAGCTCCGACACACACACACACACACACACACACACACACACACACACACACACACACACACAGTTGTCTCCCAGGCAGAGGATGAATGGGAGGTGGAGGTTTTGGGGTCAGAAGCAGCAGTTCCACCCCACTGAAGTTTGTCACGTTCTCTGTTGTGTGTGTGTGTGTGTGTGTGTGTGTGTTTGTTTGTGTGTGTGTGTGTTTCTGTGTGTTTCTGTGTGTCTTTTGTCAGAATGAATTTGTGTTTCTGCCAGTTTTCTGGAGAAGCAGCTCACCGGCAGCAGCCACCTGCAGCTCCCGTGCACCACACCACCTGACACACACTCATACCTGTACGCTCACTGATTAGAGGACACGGTGCTGCGATGTCTTGTCGAGACCTGCTCGCTCAACTGGAGAATTACCAGACGTGCTTCCTGTCCAGTTAGTGGATATGTGGAGTACAGCTGCAGAGATGAATCGATTAGTTGGTTAGTTAGTTAGTTTGTCTACCAATAAATGAACTGCCACCCATTTTGATACTCGATGAATCGGTTTGAGTCATTTTCTAAGAAAGAAAAGTAAAACTCCTCAGATTCCAGCTTTTTAAATGTGAATATTTTCTAGTTTCTTCACTCTTCAAAACATTTGGCTGCAGGATTTTAGTTGATGTGTGATTTGTTTTAAAAATCAAATTATTTTTTTAGTGAAAAATATTTCTTTATTTCTATACACCATGCAAAACAAAAAATGCAACTGAATTTTTATTTCCTTCTAATTTGTGTGCAGCACATCCGTATCATCAACTCGAAATCGTTACATCCCTTTTTGAATAAGAAAATAAATAAGAAGCAGAATTACGTCGTTACTACTGTGGACAAATTCATAAATCAAACGGTGCCAAATTGTTGTACCTCTGTCCTCTCTGCATCTTACACCGAGAGTGGGGCTCAGCTCCGACACACACACACACACACACACACACACACACACACACACAGACAGAGCAAATGTTACATTGCCTCTGCGGTTTGTTAATGTCACAGTGAGTAAAGCGGAATTGTGGTTATACTATTCAAAACTTCACGCAGACATTAGCAGCATTAGCAGCACCTGTGGGTTTATCATGTGACAGCGAAAACGCGAAAGGCCGAGCTGTATGTCCTGTATGTCTCTTACCAGCTAACGTATTTCAAGATGGAGCATGAATATGGAGCGTCTACCCCAGTTCATGCTAATACAAATGTAAAATTTCAAGCCAAAAGGAATACTTGGAATTGATGGTGGTGGTAAATATTCATGAAAAAGGACAAGTTTGTGAACGGGCAACACAGATTTTGGATAAGACGTTACACACTGGACCTTTTAAGAAACCGTTTTGTAAACCACCAATAAACATGATTTGGATGGCGACTATAAAGTTGCAAGGTGATGATTATAATACCTTGTTAATGGTTAATAGATAATCTGTAAAACATCTATAAACATGATTTAGACCAAATGAATGTTACTTGTTGCTTGATAAACCACTTATTAATCACTCACAACGAGTTGCAACTTAACTATAAAAGCAATAATAAGTCAACATTATAAATCATCATGTATTGTTTGTTCACAATAAAATAACTTGACAAAAGTGTAACTTCGTGAACTTCAGGGCAACAACACCATCAGACTTATTTCCCACTTTTCTTCTCCCTTCACTGGAAATTTTGGACATTCTGGTCAAAGGTGCGCTCACCTTTGCTCACGCAGCGAAACGCCGGAGGAGAGGGAAACGGGCCGGTGCGCTGGTGCGTCTCCGCCAGCGAGGATCACGCACACCGTTACCTGGAATATTCCTCTCCAATGTGCGCTCTCTGCCCAACAAAGTGGAGGAATTACAACTGCTGTTGGGGGGAAACAGGGACTTTTCTTCATCTGCTGTTTTGTGCTTCACGGAGACGTGGCTCTGTGGAATAATACCGGACTCTGCGCTGCAGCTGGCAGGCTTCCAGCTTTTCAGAGCGGACAGAGACACGGACCTCTCTGGCAAAACTAAAGGTGGAGGAATCTGTTTCTACATCAACAGCGGTTGGTGCAACGACGTGACAGTGATCCAGCAGCATTGTTCTCCTGACCTGGAGTATTTCACCATAAACTGTAAGCCTTTTTATTCACCCCGTGAGTTCCATTCATTCATTCTGGTCGGTGTTTACATCTCACCGCAGGCCAACGTGCAGGACGCGCAGCGCATGCTTGCCGACCAGATACTGTGTGTGGAGCGAACCAACCCGGACTCCCTAGTTATTGTCCTTGGTGACTTTAATAAAGGGAACCTCACTCATGAACTCCCTAAATACAGACAACATATTAAATGCCCGACCAGAGAGGAGAACATTCTGGATCACTGTTACACCACAGTCAGGGATGCTTATCACGCCGTCCCCCGTGCTGCACTGGGGCACTCTGACCACGTCATGGTCCACCTGATCTCCGCCTACAGGCAGAAACTAAAGCTCTGCAAACCTGTAGCGAGGACATCAAGGAAATGGACCAGTGAGGCTGTGGAGGATCTCCAGTCGTGTTTGGATTGTACTGACTGGGATGTGTTCAGGACTGCTACCAACAGTCTGGATGAGTACACAGAGGCTGTGACGTCATACATCAGCTTCTGTGAGGACTGCTGTGTTCCATCAAGCACCAGGGTGAGTTACAACAATGACAAACCCTGGTTCACAGCCAAACTCAGAAGGTTAAGGTTGGCTAAGGAAGACTCGTTCAGGAGTGGGGACAAAGACAGATTTAAAGAGTCGAAGTACAAGTTTAACAAGGCAGTGAAGGAGGCTAAACGACGGTACTCTGAGAAGCTCCAACGCCAGTTCTCAGCTAATGACTCTGCGACTGTCTGGAAAGGACTTAGGCAGATCACCAACTACAAGCCTAAAACCCCCCACTCCTTCAATGACCGACACCTAGCCAACGACCTGAACGAGTACTACTGTCGATTTGAAAGAAAAAAGGACAGTCCTGACACCATCCCCCACGACACCTCCCTACAGCTACAGCCACGGTGAATCACCTCCACCTCCCCCACCTCAGCAGGGGCCTGGGCCCCTCCACCAATGCCCTCCTTAAAGGTCCCCTCCACCTCCACCCCCCCTCCCACCTCAGTGACGACTCTCTCCATTCACGAGAGGGACGTCAACAGACTCTTTAGGAGACAGAATCCCAGGAAAGCTGCTGGACCGGATGCTGTCTCCCCATCCAGCTTGAAGCACTGCGTTGATCAGCTGTCTCCAGTGTTCACAGACATTTTTAACACCTCACTGGAGACATGTCACGTGCCAGCCTGCTTCAAGACCTCAACCATAATCCCTGTCCCCAAGAAGCCAAGGACCACAGGACTTAATGACTTCAGACCCGTCGCCCTGACCTCTGTGGTTATGAAGTCCTTTGAGCACCTTGTGCTTTCACACCTCAAAGCCATCATCGACCCCCTCCTGGACCCCCTGCAGTTTGCCAACAGAGCCAATAGGTCTGTAGACGATGCAGTCAATTTGGCCCTCCACTACATCCTCCGGCACCTGGACTCCGCAGGAACCTACGCCAGGATCCTGTTTGTGGACTTCAGCTCTGCTTTCAACACCATCATCCCGGCTCTGCTTCAGGAGAAACTCTCCCAGCTTGGTGTGCCTGACTCCACCTGCAGGTGGATCACTGACTTCCTGTCTGACAGGATGCAGCATGTGAAGCTGGGGAAACACGTCTCCGACTCACAGACCATCAGCACCGGATCCCCCCAGGGCTGTGTTCTTTCTCCTCTGCTCTTCTCCCTGTACACCAACAGCTGCACCTCCAGTCACCAGTCCGTCAAGCTTCTGAAGTTTGCGGACGACACCTCCCTCATCGGACTCATCTCTGATGGAGACGAGTCCGCCTACAGGTGGGAGGCTGACCACCTGGTGACCTGGTGCAAGCAAAACAACCTAGAGCTCAACGCTCTAAAGACAGTGGAGATGGTTGTGGACTTCAGAAAGAACCCAGCCTCACCTGCCCCCATCACCCTCTGTGGCTCCACAATTGACACTGTGGAGTCTTTCCACTTCCTGGGAACTACCATCTCCCAGGACCTCAAGTGGGAGCTGAACATCAGCTCCCTCGTGAAGAAAGCACAACAGAGGATGTACTTCCTGCGGCAGCTGAAGAAATTCAACCTGCCAAAGACAATGATGGTGCACTTCTACACAGCCATCATTGAGTCCATCCTCACATCCTCCATCACCATCTGGTACGCTGCTGCCACTGCCAAGGACAAGGGCAGGCTGCAGCGTGTCATTCGGTCAACTGAGAAGGTGATTGGCTGCAATCTGCCGCCGCTCCAGGACCTATACGCCACCAGGACTCTGAAGCGTGCTGGAAAGATTGTGGCTGACCCCTCCCACCCCGGACACAAGCTCTTTGAGACACTCCCCTCTGGCAGGAGGCTGAGGTCCATCAGGACCAAAACCTCACGCCACATAAACAGTTTTTTCCCCTCCGCCACTAGCCTTATTAACAAGGCCTGGAATCCATCCTGACTCTCTCCACACCCCACTGTAAATACTCTGTACCTACTGTACCTACTCTGTACCTACTCTGTACCTACTCTGCTGTAGCGTTCCTTTTTACTACTGTTTAACTTATTTTACTATTTATTTAATTTAATTTTATCGTTATTAATACATACTGTGTGTATATGTTTATACTTATATTGTTTATATTCTTTTTATCCTTCTTATATTTGTATGTGTGACATGCTCCAACAACACCATGACAAATTCCTCATATGTGCAACGTACTTGGCAATAAAGCCCTTTCTGATTCTGATTCTAATTAACTATCAATTGACCGTTTATTAATGATGTTATTAGATAGTATAACGCTCACTCTGTAAGAGAAACTGTATTTGATAATGTAATAAATGCTCTAAATCAGGGGGTCTTCAACGTTTTTTAAGCTAAGGACCCCTTAACTTAAAGAGAGATGGAGCAGGGACCAGGGGGATAATACTACGACCAATCACAACAATACACGGGGTGACGTATCCAGAGCCCCATACGCTCAGCTACCAGCGGAGCTAACTGGTAGATTAAACTCGTCATCTGTTTAGCTCGCCTCTGGCCCGCCTATATCAGATACACCGATGTGATTGGTGCAGCTCGGCTACAAGGGCATAGTTAATGAGCATCATTACTGAATGCCAGAGTGACTTGCTGAGCAAATTCAAATTGTGCTCTCGCGAGAACTCTGGATTTCCAGGGTATATTAAACTGGGCCTACAATAACATTTAAGATGGCCTAAAGCCTTTATACATACCTTTTTAGTGCATGTAATACTGAGCTATAAAAACAATAATTGTTGGCATGATTTGTTCATATTTATATTTTATTAAAATTATGTTTTAATGTTAAACTTACCTACATATGTCACAGTGAATCCGTATCTGTGGATGGCTACCTTATCGACTACCTTACCTATGGGCCAGTAAGCCTATCCTGAATGTTTTCTTTTCACAAATAGATGATTTATATTTACTAATAATATGTTGGATTCATGTTAAGACATTTTACTTTTAGACAAAATAAGGATTTGGAGGCCCCCCTGCAGTAACTCTTAAGGACCCCCCCCCCTAGGGGTTCCGGACCCCGTGTTGAAGATCTCTGCTCTATATACAAAGAAGTATCACTCTGAACAAGTCAAACGCGTAATAAACTCTTGTTAGTTGCTGTTTATTGTAATACCATCATTAGGAAATCAACATTGAGTCAATTTATTTCAGCACATTGACTTTTATTACATTTTCTCTCTCTACGTATAGAGACGTTTTAATCCATATGGACTGATCCTGACATTGAAGGGACGTTGTTACATTTTCAGCTGCTCCCAGGAGAAAAACGAAGTGAAAAGGATATTCAGTGTTATACACACCTCTGTCTGAGCTTCACACTCACCCTCCCACACACACACACACTGAGATCAGCAGGAGGCCGGCGAGCGCTGCTCCTCGCTGGAAAACATCATTACGGATCTCTGTCTCTTTTTTAATTTGTCATTTGCGTTGCGGGGAGCGAGAAGGCTTCAGAGGACGCATCTCTGCTCCCTCGCTTTGTCTCTCACGCTCCACATGGGGGGGAGGAATGTAAGATGAACTGTTCTGTCCAGTTAAAGGCACATTCTGGTGTTTTACATACTTTGTTTTGAGTCCTACAGCTTTTTAAAAGAAAATATTCCAGGTCAAGTCTAAAGCTCTCAAGCGCAGTGGGGCCTAAAGGTTAGCTGAGTCTTAGTCTTCTACTGCCAGACCTATCTACACAGTGCTGTGTAGTAAAGTCTGGCTACACCACGATGCATTCTGGGATAGGATTGCATTGGCATTTCTTTAAACCAATCACAATCGTCTTGGGCGGCGCTAAACTCTGAACGCAGCGACGGTGGCTCAGCTAAATAGTCTCGGGAAGGAACTTGTTTTGGTGGAACATTTGCACCCCGCAAAAGAAAACGCCACATTCAATATTATATGAAGTTAACTGTTGACACAATACAGTAACGTGAGCTGTTAAACATCATTTGCTCTTACCATTGTATCTCCGTGTGTACTTCATCCACAGCAATCCCACCAATCGTACCCAAAACGTCCCAGTTAGAGAGGAAATGCCCTAAACGTATTCTTTATAAATCTTTACAATCATTCCCAGAGTGAACCAAGCAGACCTGCCTTGTTGCACGATCCAATTTTTGTTTCAAAACTTGCCATTTTAAGCATATAGCTTGCTAGCTCAAAAGTTCAGCTGATATTGCGAGTGCGATATGATTCACGATATCGGAGGGAATGATCATTCTGTATCATTATTCTAAGTTTCATTGAAAAATATTAAAATAAAATGCAAATTAAATGATTATAGTGTGAATTTTGCGAGGATTTTGCGATTTGTAGGCCGGGATGTCCCTGCAGCACCACAATACTTAATTCAGAATGGTTTGACCAATATTGCGCCCCCCCTGCGATTTGGATATTGCACTAGTCCATATTACAATTTCAATAAAATTGCGATTCATTGTGCAGCCCTACCCGAAAGGTCTGGGCGCCACATTCTGCGACAGCTGCCCCCATTCTGTTAAATGTAAATAGAGAGGAAGTTCTATTTTCGAGAGTTGATGTCCCAGAAAAAACAGTTTTTCAGACCTGTTTCTTTGATTGTCACATTCAGGCTGCTGTACTTTGACTTCTTCTCTTATCTTTGTCTTGATCTTTCACAATTTTATTAAAATACTCTTTAGGATGAAGTCTGTAGTTTGAAGATATGCATGTTGGTTTTGTTTTTTTGCCAAAATCCCAGCATGCCTCACGTAGCCGGTGGCCAGCTACTTCAGTCATTTATTGCTCTCCAACATTGTGGGAAGGCTTTTTGGTTGAGAGGCTGCAGGTGCTCTGATTAAACTTAATTTAATTCAACAATTTATAATTACCTCTTGAAATCACTTCACCTTGTTTTTATGGTTTGGGAAAGTAACATAAATTGGCAACATTTTCAATTTCTCCATTTTTAAACTAAAATGAACTTCTCAGAAGTCCGTTAGCTGTACATTGACGGCAGATAATGCCAATGAATCCTGAAAAGTTGAACTAAAATTGAGTAAAATCACTTTTGCTCTTTTGAGCAGCATTAATATTTGATCACTGATGAATTATTTGTTGCTGCCTGTCAAAGACGGTCGTCACGAGGTTTGATACCCAAAAAATGGTGTTAGAAAGTCTTCTGGTTGTGTTTACTCTGTGTTTGCAGTGTTGAAGACACCTCCCACTCTGAAGCACACTCTTTTGATGTTGAGTCGACAGCATATCTAAATCATGAAGGAGAAATGATTCAGTTGCAAGTGTGCAAAGCTGTTTAAGCTTCACCGAATGTGCTTCTCAACATACTTCAATCTGCTAAGGCTTAAGATACGACTCTCGAAGTCAAATCAAGCTTTTGAGTCCTACATTAATTCAGGACTGGTGGTCTGAACACAATGGCGTAATAGTGTGTAATTAGTCCAATCAGGTACATTGCTGCTAGGCTGCCAGACAAGCCCGTGGTGTGTATTTGTGGTGTGTTCATGCTGCTGTTAACGAGTGTAGCTGCTGTTGGCCCTCGGCTATGGTAAATTGCAAATCAGGGGCTTTGAGTCACAGCTCTGCTCAAAGCTAATGGAGTGCATTCAGAGACAGGTTGTTGTTGTTGTTTGTGTTCAGCCCCCTCGTTGTTATTGACATGTAAATAAGCAGGCAGCTGACAACAGTTTGGGTGCAGCTGCACAACCCGAAAAAACAAGCAGCGACTCAATTAAAGGTGAAGCCTCTTTATGTCACTTTAACCAACTTTCAAACGCTTAAACAACTTTTTTCGATGGACACAATCCTAATTTTTGAAGATGCAAAAAGGTTGTTTTTGACGAAATTGTATAATCTGTTTTATAATGTTGACGGCCCCTTGGACCCAGATACCCTGGTTCAATTCTGGATCAAAAGCTATAGTTCGACTTATTTGAGTAGATTTTTTTAATTTATTTTTTATTTCAAGCATGTCAAATTCAACATAGAAAATAAGCAGTTCTTAAAAACATATGCAACAAAATAGAAAAAAAGGTTGAAAAAGAGAGATATAACATGATTAATTTTATTAGCGAATTTCCTTAATTTACATGCACGAAAAGGAGTAGGAAGTGTTAATCATCATTGGAAATTCCACCACAGAAGTATAAAGTTATTTAACCTTACCCCTTAATAATTAAAACCTTATTTACAAAAACGAAATACAATTATAGAGCTAGACATACTTGTCACTTATCACACCCATAGTTACATAATTACAGTTAAATACAGTACATAATTCAAAGAACTATATATATAGAATCTTAATTGTCTTGAAAATTCTAGGTCCAAAAAGTGTGCGTCCGGAAACCAAGCCAAATCTGCCATATTTGGGCCAAAGTCTGGCTCTAATGTGGTCCTCTGGGGCCCAGAACACAGCTGAGTGTGGTGAACATAACTCCTCACTGGTTATTGGTTATTTTTGGCTTTTTTGACCAAATCACCAATTTGAAGGCATCACTTTTAGCTAAGCTAACTTATGATGGCCATTTGACATAATTTATTATAATCTTTAGACCAAAGGATTAATGATTTTATATCAAACCGATGTCTCTAATTTTCAATTTGCTAGCCCATATCTCAGTTATACACGACTCAGATTTACGTCACCTCAACCTTCCCTCATTAAAATTAAAGGAACACACCGACTTATTGGGACTTTAGCTTATTCACCGTATCCCCCAGAGTTAGATAAGTCCATACATACATAAGTGTGATCGGCGGAGTGATTTGCTGGGCTTTTCGGGTGCTGCAAGCAAATTACTCCGCCCAAGTAGCAGAATTAGCAGCTGCTTCGTCTTTCTGAGAATATAGTTCCCAGTATGTATACGGTTAGAAGATGGCTGCGTCTCATGTGGCAATGGAGATGAGAAGGGCATGTATGGACTTATCTAACTCTGGGGGATACGGTGAATAAGCTGAAGTCCCAACAAGTCGGCGTGTTCCTTTAAGGTTAACTGAATTATGTGCTGCTTGAGCTCATATCGAAACTATTCACTTTCACTGTATCTGTCTCAGCTTGGCTGCAGAGTCATTACGTCGGCAGAGGAACCGCTCAAAGGTCTGCGCTCCATCAAACTCGTCTCACGATACGCGATGACACACAGGGACCCTTTACCATCACAAGAGGGTCCGCCTGCCGATTTCAATGACAAGGCTAATGTTGGCTAATCAGCGAGGCTAAAGGTTCAGCCCAGGCTATGGTGAGGGCTATGGCATCAGGCTGCTGTAATGGCCAATTAGAGTAGACATAGTGTAAAGGAGTCAGACATGTGGAGGAGATTAGAGTCACGACGTCGGGCGGGTCGCCGCTCCGCTCGGAGAGGAGGAAGTAGGCGTATATCGCTGATGTGCTTTGATCTGTCCATTGTTTCCTTTCAACATTTATTCTTTCTGTCAGAATGCAGAGATGTCTGGACTGAATTATACGAGTTTCTCTCAGAAATTAAGTATGTGTGATATAAAGGGTGATACTAAGTGTATATTGCTTATTATTCAAAAGGTGACTCGGGGGGGGGGGGACCTAGATGTCCCTATGTGACATCATCCCTCCTCCATTTCTCTTTCTACTTGAATTATCTGAGGAAGGTGAAAATGTGCTCAAGACCCAAGAAACCAAAGAATATTTAGATTTTCAAATATCATTCAGGATATTAGGATATCAACAGCCGTCATGTAATTCTGGACAATAATATTATTCAAAATAATATTTCCTTTTATTTGCTAAGTACATTTACACATATCCCTAATCTTTTATCTTCTTCCTTGACGGCGTCATCCTCTCTGTCTCCGGGCAGATTCTTCAGTTCTCATGCACGCACGCACACACACACACACACAGACCCAGAGCCACCCCCCTGCTGTTCCACCTCTACGCCTGGTACTAAAAAACATTTCTAACATACACTTCCCATTCCTAAACTATAATGTAATCAAAGCTTAAGCTAACCATTTGTGTGTCCGGGTCTATAGATTGTACAATAACACATATAGATTATAGAAATATTTCTACAGTAGCCCAGCTGGAACAGTTTTTTTTTATTTTTGGTTAAAGAGTAAAGTAATCGAGTACGGTAGCCGGGATGTGCCAATGTGATAAAAAAAAATTCTGTTACTACATTTTAAGATGCCGACGGTGTGAACTGATATAGAAGTTACATTACATTACATTTAGCTGACGCTTTTATCCAAAGCGACTTACAACTGCTATATATGTCAGAGATCACACGCCTCTGGAGCAACTAGGGGTTAAGTGCCTTGCTCAGGGGCACATTGGTTGATGTATTGCAGTGGGAATCGAACCCGGGGCTCCCCCACCAAAGGCATGTGTCATATCCACTGCGCCACCACCACCCAAGTTAATGGATCTAGAGCTGCAGTGATTATTTGAGTAATTGATGGACAGAAAATGAATCTGCAACTATTTTCATAATCGATAAGTTGTTTTAATCGCCAAATGTTTGCTGGTTCCGGCTTCTCAGACATCAGGATTTGACGCTTTTGTGTTTTGGACTGTTGAATACATCTCGTTCTATTAAATCAATATCTTGATAAACTATAACATGCATTTTTCACAATTTTCTGACATTTTCGAAACAAAATGATGAATTGAAGAAAATAATCTGATTAACTGATAATGAAAACGATCGTTTGACTACACCTAAGGTTTGTTTTGCCCTTTTAAGTTATTACCCAAAAACAGTGTTGGGGAAGTTACTTTTAAAAAGTAGTGATTGCTCGTTACTTCTTAAAAAAGTAATCCGTTACTTAACTTAGTTACCCCCTATGGAAGGTTAACTTTTTACGTTACTTGTTACTTTCACCATCCATCCATCCATCCATCTTCGTCCGCTTAGCCGGTCTCGGGTCGCGGGGGTAGCAGCTCCAGCAGGGGACCCCAAACTTCTCTTTCCCGAGCCACATTAACCAGCTCCAACTGGGGGATCCCGAGGCGTTCCCAGGCCAGGTTGGAGATATAATCCCTCCACCTAGTCCTGGGTCTTCCCCGAGGCCTCCTCCCAGCTGGACATGCCTGGAACACCTCCCTAGGGAGGCGCCCAGGGGGCATCCTTACCAGATGCCCGAACCACCTCAACTGGCTCCTTTCGACGCGAAGGAGCAGCGGCTCCGAGCTCCTTACGGATGACTGAGCTTCTCACCCTATCTCTAAGGGAGACACCACCACCCTCCTGAGGAAACCCATTTCGGCCGCTTGTACCCTGGATCTCGTTCTTTCGGTCATGACCCAACCTTCATGACCATAGGTGAGGGTAGGAACGAAAACTGACCGGTAGATTGAGAGCTTTGCCTTCTGGCTCAGCTCTCTTTTCGTCACAACGGTGCGATAAATTGAATGTAATACCGCACCCGCTGTGCCGATTCTCCGACCAATCTCCCGCTCCATTGTTCCCTCACTCGTGAACAAGACTCCAAGGTACTTGAACTCCTTCACTTGGGGTAAGGACTCATTCCCTACCTGGAGAAGGCACTCCATCAGTTTCCTGCTGAGAACCATGGCCTCCGATTTAGAGGTGCTGATCCTCATCCCAGCCGCTTCACACTCGGCTGCGAATCGATCCAGTGAGTGCTGAAGGTCATGATGGCCGATGATGCCATCAGGACCACATCATCTGCAAAAAGCAGCGATGAGATCCCCAGCCCACCGAACTGCAACCCCTCTCCACCCCGACTACGCCTCGATATCCTGTCCATAAATACCACAAACAGGATTGGTGACAAAGCGCAGCCCTGGCCGAGGCCAACTCTCACCTGAAACGAGTCCGACTTACTGCCGAGAACCCGGACACAGCTCTCGCTTTGGTTGTACAGAGATTGGATGGCCCAGAGAAGGGACCCCCTCACCCCATACTCCCGCAGCACCTCCCACAGTATCTCCTGGGGGACCCGGTCATAGGCCTTCTCCAGATCCACAAAGCACATGTAGACCGGTTGGGCATACTCCCAGGCTCCCTCCAGGATCCTTGCGAGAGTAAAGATCTGGTCCGTTGTTCCACGACCAGGACGGAATCCGCATTGTTCCTCTTCAACCTGAGGTTCGACTATCGACCGAACCCTCCTTTCCAGCACCTTGGAGAAGACTTTACCAGGGAGGCTGAGAAGTGTGATACCCCTATAATTGGCACACACCCTCTGGTCCCCCTTTTTGAAAAGGGGAACCACCACCCTGGTCTGCCACTCCTTAGGCACCGTCCCAGACTTCCACGCAATGTTGAAGAGGCGTATCAACCAAGACAACCCCTCCACACCCAGAGCTTTAAGCATTTCTGGACGGATCTCATCAATCCCTTGGGCTTTGCCACTGTGGAGTTGTTTAACTACCTCAGCAACTTCCACCAGGGAAATTGACTGCCTCCGGAGTCCTCTGGGATAACATATCCCGGAAAGACTCCTTCTTCAGTCGGACGGCTTCCCTGACCACCGGTGTCCACCACGGTGTTCGTGGGTTACCGCCCCTTGAGGCACCTAAGACCCTAAGACCACAGCTCCTCGCCGCAGCTTCAGCAATGGAAACTTTGAACATTGTCCACTCGGGTTCAATGCCCCCAGCCTCCACAGGGATGCACGAAAAGCTCCGCCGGAGGTGTGAGTTGAAAGTCTGTCGGACAGGGGCCTCCTCCAGACGTTCCCAATTTACCCACACTACCCGTTTGGGCTTACCAGGTCTGTCCAGAGTCTTCCCAACCCCCTGACCCAACTCACCACCAGATGGTGATCGGTTGACAGCTCTGCCCCTCTCTTCACCCGAGTGTCCAAAACATACGGCCTCAGATCAGATGAAACGATTATAAAATCGATCATTGACCTTTGGCCTAGGGTGCTCTGGTACCAAGTACACTTATGAGCATCCCTATGTTCGAACATGGTGTTCGTTATAGACAATCCATGACTAGCACAGAAGTCCAACAACAAACAACCACTCTGGTTTAGATCAGGGAGGCCGTTCCTCCCAATCACGCCTCTCCATGTGTCTCCATCATTGCCCACGTGCGCGTTGAAGTCCCCCAGCAGAACTATGGAGTCCCCCACTGGAGCCCCATACAGGACTCCACTCAAGGTCTCCAAGAAGGCCGAATACTCCGAACTCTTGTTTGGTGCATATGCACAAACAACAGTCAGAGTTTTCCCCCCCACAACCCGCAGGCGTAGGGAGGCGACCCTCTCGTCCACCGGGGTAAACTCCAACGTAGCGGCGCTCAGCCGGGGGCTTGCCCGGCGCCTCACACCCTGGGCAACTCCAGAGAAGAAAAGAGTCCAACCCCTATCCAGGAGTATGGTTCCAGAACCGAGATTGTGCGTAGAGGTAATCCCCACCAGATCTAACCGGTAGCGCTCCACCTCCCACACCAGTTCCGGCTCCTTCCCCCACAGAGAGGTGACATTCCACGTCCCCAGAGCCAGCGTCTGCTGCCCGGGTCTGGTCCGTCGAGGCCCCTGACCTTCACTGCCACCCATGTGGCAGCGCACCCGACCCCAGCGGTTCCTCCCACAGGTGGTGGGCCCATGGGATGGAGAGATGGATGCCACGTAGCTTTTTCGGGCTGTGCCCGGCCGGGCTCCGTGGCAAACCCGGCCACCAGACGCTCGCTGACGAGCCCTTCATCTGGGCCTGGCTCCAGACGGGCAGGGTCACTCCATCTCTTCCTCGGTCACTCATAGGGTTTTTGAACCATTCTTTGTCTGGCCCCTCACCTGAGACCACTTTGCCTTGGGAGACCTACCAGGAGCACAATGCTCCAGACAACACAGCCCTCAGGTTCATAGGGACACACAAACCTCTCCACCACGATAAGGTGATGGTTCCCGGAGAGGTGTTACTTCCACATTACTTTAATTTACTAAAGCAGGCGTCTCTGGCAGAGACTGAAGTTAATTATACAAAAACTATCTTTGACCATAAAGCCAATCTCTGGTTTATCAGTGAAGTGTCTGAACTACACTGCAGACTGGATTCTCAACTCACAGAGTGACAGCTGATTCATTATGAACGAGTACAAATCAGCAAGTCATCGGTGTTAGTGTATGTAATGTCTATATCGACTTGTACCGGTTGTACCACAGCAGTCCGCTGCGTGTAGCCTATCCCCCAATTTTCACCAGCTGCAGAACGTCTGCGGATCTGCTCCGAAACGGCGGCGGAGTCAATAGGTTTCCATTAAAGTCAATGTGTGTATTTCCACTGACTGCAGAACGGCTGCGTCCCTACTCCGTTCCAGCTCTGGTGATACGCAGAGCTTCTATTTTTGCCGGAGGCCGGAGAGCTCCGCAGCAATTCAGCACAGGGCAGATAGTGCGGGACAGGAAGTCGAGCATAGAAGCAAAATAAAACATCTGGTTAATTTTCAAAATAAAATACACCGTGCTCACGGCGGATCATATTTCCCTGCACTACACCTTGAAAACACAGCACAGAGTTGTTTCCCCTCTACTCCTCTGGATGGAAAAAAAGTGTTGTTGGTTTTGTGGTTCTATTCTACGTTAAATTCGTGAGATCTCGTGGGTTCTGACTGAAAGTCATGGAACCGCCATCCTCAGCGATGTAGTGGCATGCGTCACGTAGCTTTTTGCTCAGAGCGCCGTCCAGCAAAAAGCCACAAAGCTTAAACCGCTCTCAATAGTTAGCGTTGGCTGCTTCTCGCTTGCCATCATTGCTCTGCTACCAGCCTCTGTCACGTACCGTGTGGCGCTTGTGAGCGCGCCGCTGAGAAGGCAGTGTCGCTGTCAAATCTGTCCCTGGGAAAAGTAACGTGCCGAATCGAAAAAGGAACTACGTTTCATTACCAAATTTTCAGTAGTAGACATTACATTACTTTTTACCTGGAAAAAGTAGTTACGTTACTGTAACGCGTTACTTTAATGCGTTACACACAACACTGCCCAAAAGTGAGTGAAGCAAATCTACCAGCCACTTGCATTTTTTTAACCAGCATTTGGCTACTAGATGGTGCTAATTTTGAACCCCGGTAGCAGCTCTGCTGTTGACAGCGAGCTGAGTGTTTGTGCTGAGGGCAACACGCTGCGATGCCAACATCTCTCTGCTCCATAATGACTACTCTCACTCTGCACTCGCTCCCTTCCTCTTTTCATTTCCTTTCCTGTCTTTATCTCGTCTCTATTTCCAGCTCTCAGTCTCCAGCTAATTTCTCTCCACAGGTCGCTCAATCTTTTAACCTGCTTTTTGCTCCATTTTATCCATTTCAAATTATTCCAGTTTCTTCTTTATCGACCTTTGCTTCTCTTGCTTTCGTCCGTTATTCCAATTTAATTCTTAACTTAATTCATCTGCCTTGTCCATCTATTTCCATGTCCTCATTTCTCATCTTTTTTCTCACGGGTCTCCCCCTCACACCTATAGTTTGCTGTCTTTCCAGCATTGTTCCTCTTCATCTTTTAACCTTCTTTTTTTCCTTCCTTTCCTTTTTTTGCACTGTATCTGTTTCATCTTCATTTGTTTTATTATTTTATTTTTTTGTTTTTCGTCTGCTTTTTCATTACCCTTACATTTGTGTTCATTTTCTTTCTTTGTCTATTCTTGGCTACCGTTTCAATCAAAATTTTCTCTCACCTTTTCTTTCCATTTTCTCACTGTCATCAGTCTTCCTTTTGCCGCCCCTTCCAGTTCCCCCTCCCCCCCCCTCTATCCCTTCTCCTCTACCATCTGCTGGGGGGTGTCTTTGGCCTTCCAATTATGGTCTGATTTCCCAAGGCTCCGGCAATACTGTCCCCCCCGTCCTGCTGTCACCGGTGGCCTTGGCGGAGGTGTTCATCTCGCTATGGTATGGGGCTGTGAAGGTGCTAAGAAATCACTGTCCGTGTCCCCGGACTGAGAGACTACCCTGGCTCCTCTCCTTCACCCTAAGACACGGAAATAGGTTAAAGAGAGACAGGAGGTTTATTTTATTTTGGCGAGACTCTCCCAGACATCCAGGCAGCCAGTCGGTAAAAGTAGCAGTAAGAGTGAACATGGAGTGTGCTAGTTTCCCTGTGGAGACCTCAGAGCTGTGTTAATTTTTCTGTTGGCTGCCAGCGGTGATCCCTCCTGGCTCACAATGTTGAATTTAGCCAGCATTTCTTTACACTGCAGGCAAATCCTAGTTTTCTATCAGAAAGTTTTAACCTGAAGCCTCCTTTGTGTTTTTGTTTCTTCGTACCTACAACTTCTGACTGACTTGTTGGCAGCTTTGGTTGGAGTTCTTTAATCTAGTCCTTTTGGAACTGCAAGAATCAACACTCACAGCATGTCCTCATATGTATTCATTTGTTCTTGAAGCAGCCAAACTCCAAAGGCATTAAAGGGTGGACCAATAAGTCCCCATGAAAAAAAAAAAAAATACTAAAGAGAAGCCAATTGAGATCTTTACCTCATTCAAACTGAAGTAGCTTGCTTCAGAAGATTAGGCAGAGAATGTTTCATGAGTGGAAGCCAAAACGTGGATAAATTGTAAATGTTAAAAATACACACGGCTTCCTCTCTGGGACTTTCACAAGATGCTAAATCAGGCCACAGGACAACATTTGACTAAAGCCTCCTCCACGCATTAAATCAGGAGCACCCTCGGGGAGTTCTTTTAAATATTTGGATCCCTTTTCAAGTGCAAAGAAATCCAGTGTAAAGAGAGTGCAGTCTGCTGGGGCTGTGAAGCTCTGGTGAAGGCTGAAAGGTGTTGGCAGCTGCTTTCCTGATTGCCTCACTCTTGACTTTCTACTTTCTTCCTTTATCTGTGACAGTTGGGAGGGAGGGGGGGAGGAGAGCCTGGCCTGAACTTACATTTCAGGTACACAAAGTTAGCTTTTTTTGTCCTCGTCAGGCTCACAGATCAAAGAAGCATGTTCACAACCATGCAGACAATATTACAAAAGTGTTAAAATATACACTGCATGGCCAAAAGTATAAGGACAGCTGCAGATTAACTCATATGTAATAGTGTACCAGCCTCTTCTCTTATGGTTTCAGGCTGCAGGGAACATTAGATCATCAGTGAGGTCCAACCCTGATGGTGGGGATCAGGGGCCTCATTTTTAAAACTGTGTGGCAGATTTGTGTCAAAAGTGGCGTACGGACGAAACATAGGACGTGCGTACGCACAAAAATATTTGGATTGCCCATGCACGTCCTACGCCATTTTCCCTTCAAAAATCACAATCGACTCCAAATGTGGCGCAGCTTTGCCGGCTTCATGTCACGCCCATTGTTGTTCAAAAAGTCGGTGAAACGCCCCCAATTAAAATTCAGTCATACCAACACCACGGAAAACACAGAGAGGAAAACAAAACCAAACTTTCACTCAACATGAAGTTGTAGTTTTTGTTGGAGAGGTGGTAAAGATAAAAAAATGTTTGGAGGGCACAGTGTGGAGTGACATTACGTTACAGACGCGGTTAATGCCTCAGCCTCAGAAGGTCGCCGTGGCCAAAATTTTAAAAGAAATGGTCCGATGTTAAAGTTCATGCAAAAAAGGGACCCAAACTCCAAAATGTACATTTGGCACAGTGCATTCAGACAGCATTATCTTACACTTGCCAAACCCACATTTGTCCATTAGTGCGCTTTATATCACTTCAGCAAGCACTTTGCATTGGTCATGGTGATCTTAGGCTTCTATGCAGCTGCTTGGAAACCTAAGTCATGAGACTCTTGACTGCGGTAAAGCTTGGAGGGCTGTAATGCTGGGGGCATGTTGTTTAAGGTACCAGTGAGACAATGAAATGATGATGATCAATGATCCAGGAAGTCCAGTTTGAGTAACGTTTTGTTGCTTTTAAAGGATTATCAGATGAAAATACAGTGTGTTTTTTGTGTGTTAATACTCACAGGATTTTACAACTTTGCCAATCCCGTTTGTAATTATTTTATCCTTCGTCACAACGGTGGTGAGGTAAACGGTAGAAAAACACCATTCACTTTATAAAGTAATCCAACAGGAATGTGCACTCCATCCAAATTAATTTGTCTGCAGTTTTTTCCTGCAGGACTGTCAGTCTGAAAGTTGCCAAACAACTATTTGTGCTGACGTTGCTTGCCTGGCAGTTTGTGAATTGTTAGTGGAGAGTTGTTTTATTTCAGGCTGCGTGCTTCAGCAATTGCTGGTCGTGGTGTGTGAGTTTGCACCTACTTCACAGGCAAGCTGTTGTTGCGCCTAGATCTTTCCACTTCACCACGGCAATACTAACAGTTGACGGGGGCAAATTGAGCAGGACGGAAATCTGACAAACTGACTTGTTGGGAAGACGGCATCCAACAACAGGCTCCTTAGTACTGAGCATTGCAGATTATATGACTGTATGCCTGACCTTTTTTGGTACCTGTTAGTCAAAGCCAGTTTTCAAAATAGCAAATGCCATGCAAAACTTACAAAGACCAAATGGAAGGGCAACTACGTTAATAACAGATCTGAGTCCCCTTTATAAGCTAAAATGCCAAATATGTCTTGGTTCCAACTTCTAGTAGTTGGAACCAGAAGTGTGAGGATGTCCTGCCTTCCTCTGTTTTATATCAATAAAGTTTGTAGGGCTGTCCTTGTTTAAAGAAATTCTTAGTCGACTAACATTTTATCGACTAATCGATATCGACAGATCTGTAAAACTAAGTTTGTCCACAAAGAATCTTGCAAAAGCACAACTTGTTTACCAGAGATGTGCTCAGAAGGTTCTTGGAAATAAGTAATTCAGCATTAAAGAAAAGCATAAAAAATGACCATTGACTGAAGAAATCTTCAATCACCATTAATCGACTATGAGGGGGGCAGCTCTAAAAGTTTGAATATCGTTGGGTGTTGGACTGTTGGTTGGACAAACCAAAACATTTGATGATGTCATCTTGGGCTCTGAGAATTGTGATGAGAATTGTACCATTTAATAATAAAAAAAAAAACCTGCTTAAAGCTACAGTGCATAGTTTTTGTCACCCTCATTTCTAATTCTAGGTAATGACAAAACTGTTGGCGCATCCACATGAGGCCTAATCCGAATACAAAAAAACAAACATTACTAACCCGTTCAAGAGCAGTAAGCAGTCCTTCCAGAAAAATGCATTTTTTTGTGATTGTTGCGTGCAAAAATCCTTGATTATGCGGCACGTTTTCTTAAAAAATGCGATGGAATATGCGGGATATTTATGCAATTTTATGCAATGAAATTGCGGGAACTTGCAAAAATTGCGGAAACTTGCAAAAATTGCGGGAACTTGCAAAAACTGCAGTTTCATCATGGCTTCATCGCGGGGTTTGCAGCTTTTCGATGATGTTCACGTCACGTAATTACATCACTTCATAACGTTCCCATGGCAGCAAGTAAATGCAACATTTTTATATGTGACTTTTTTGCAACGAAAATGCGGGGATTATGAAATCATGCAAGCCCCGCATATTTTCCGTGGAAATCGGCAATTTATGCGGCGAAAGTGTGGCGTATTTTAAAAAATGCGGCCCCCATATAAATATGCGGACTTTGGCTGATTATGCAATGAATTATGCGATCGCACAATCGTTTTTCTGGAGGGACTGCAGTAAGGCGACATTGACCTCAGTCCATTTTTATTTTTCCAACTATGAAAAGACACACCAATGGTTATCCCTTTTTGTCTTTGCCGTTGGTCACTTCCTTTTTGGGATTTTAGTCCTTCTGCGGAACTTGTAGGTCTTTTCTTAGCAGTACAATCACTGACTGAAAGATTTCATGGGCACTTCTTCGGGTTTTCTTCGGTCCTCTTCGCCTCCAAAGTTGAACGCTGCTGTTGTAAAACGCATCAATCGAGCTTCTGTGCGTGAAAGACCACTCCATTTTGTAAACATAGCCATACTGAGAATTTCAAAATCAAACTTTTAAGCCTTAGGTCTTACATTTGCTGAAGTATTGTGTTCGAGATCTTAAATAATTTTAAACATGTCTTCATTTTCCTATGTCCATGCAACGCTACCTCTAATGCTCATTGAAGTGTTTTTTTTTTTAATTCCGTGGTGGTGTTCTTTCTTTCAACAGTCCAAATATAATTTGCTGTATATCTACAGATTATTATTACTCCATGTCGCTTTTATTCAATTTAAATATATATCTTTAGTTTGCTAGTACTTTTGTGACTCTGCATTTCCTTGTACTTTAATGGCATGAAAAAGGTCTTAAAAAGCTCTTAAAAAGTTTAAAATTTAATTTGTTGTAATCTGCAGACACCCGGCAGAGAGAGTTTTGTAGAGCTGATATGCTTAATTAGCTTCGTATCAACTAATTTGGCAATGGCTTGAATGTAACGTACGTTAAAATATAACAAAAAAATAAAATATATAAAATATAACATAGCCACACTACAGCTTTAATTGATTGATTTATTAGTTACACCCCTAGAAATTAACAATTTGTGATTTGCCTGGGTAGCTCACCTGGTAGAGCATGCGCCCCATGTACAGAGACTCCTCGCCCTGTGGCCCTTTGCTGCATGTCATTCCCCCCCCCCCTTCATGTCTAAGCTATCCTATCAAATAAAGGCCTAAAAGGCCAAAAAATAATCGTAAAAAAAAAAAATCAACAATTTGTAACTTAAACTTAGATAAACTCAGTAAATCAGCTCTATCTATCTTTGTTTCCTCTTCAACTGCATTTCAAGTGAATCCCGTCAGCTGTCCAAACCCATCATGTCGTGCAGGAAACACCACGTTCTGTTTGGCGTTCACTTTTCCTGCGGCGGGAACCTCTAACCCTAGGAAGTGCAGGTGTGCCGATCTACCTCCTGATCCGCCCCGGAGCAGGTGGCGACGGAAGACGGAGAGGACGAGGAGGAGACGTGTGGACGGACAGATGGGGAGCTGGAGAGGAGGAAGGCGGGAGCGAGTTATTTTTACCTCCCTTAATCACATGCAGTAGATGTTGGTGGGTAATATATGTGTGGCTGGTGGCACTCAAAGAGCCACAGTGTGACTGAGCGAGGGGGGGAGATGGCAGGCAATAGATCAAACGTACCGGGATGAGCAGCATGCTGGGCGGGCTATCTTCACCCCTCCCCACCTCTTCCTCCATCTACAAGTCTTTCCCGGAGGTCATTTTGGGCCTGAGAAATACCAACCACAGGGAGCAGCAATGCCTGCGTCCTAATTGTCTGCCGCTGCACTCCATTGGTCAAGAAAAACGCATCTCAATCAGCTTGTCCAACCCGGAGGCTCCCCGAAGAGCTGCAGCCAGGGATGAAGACAACGCTGCAGAGGCTTTTTACAGCCTTTTCCTTCAGCAGCAACAACAAAAAACCCTGTATGGAGCAGTGTCGCTTAACCTTTGTGTTGTCTTCCCGTAGATACTTCTGGGTCAAAATAAAAAATGAACTTTCTTTTTTGTCACTTTTTTCAGCGCTTTTTTAAATGCATGGTCAATAAACCCTAATTTAAATGACATTATACCTCATTTGTGAGTTAAAAGTAGCAGAAATTATGAATTATTTTGACTAATAGTTTAGTTTAGAGGATGATGATGAATAATCACAGACGGGTTCATGTCAAAGTTTAGTCAGGATACTGTTTTAAAAACTATTTAAAAATGTTTTGAAATGCTATAAAATTGAATAAAAACACCCACAATTCTATTCTAGTAATCATTCATTTTACCTGCGAAGAACGTTGTCTGGGTTCCATACAACGTACACAAAGCATGGTGCATCCAAGTTATTTTTGGGCAATTTGGTTGAAAGAAACCCATATTTTTGATATAAAAAACTGAAAACGGGTCAAATTTGACCCGAGGACAACAGAAGGGTTAATGTTATTGCTGTGTGGAAACCTCGTACCCCCCACTTTAGGTGATTTATTTTTTTATTTTCTTCGATCAGTTAAAAGAGGCCACGTTTTGCTCTGGGGTGACATTTTCTCTGATCTTGCAAAAAAACTGCAAATACAAATGCATCAAGTTCAAAACCAGTCAAGGAAATGTTGCTAAGTCAGTCCATCGCTTCGGTCCAGACTGAAACATCTCAGCAACTGTTGGATAGATTACCATTGAATTCTGTACAGACATTCACCATTTCCAGAGGATCAATCTTACTGACTTTAAAGATCCTTTAGTCTCGCACTGATAGATACATTCTGGGATAGGGAGGAAAAACGTTCTTAGTTGTTTGCATTTCTTTGAACCAATTACAATCGTCTTGGGGGGGGGGGTGTTTTTTTTTGGGATTTTGAGAACAGCAACACACAGAGAGCTGAAGCTGAGGGGTAAAGCCCGACATCGCATCGGATGTCAGGCTTGATCCTGGAAATATTTCTTCCGTTTATCCAGACTACAGATCCTCTAACTTGGTGCCATGTCATGTCTCTGACGCACCATTGTTCCGACCTCTCAATAACCCGAAAACTTCCCTTTGGTCCTACAGCCCAATCGGGTATCCTAACCTTAACCACTCGAGGTCAAATACCTAACCCCAACCAATCGAGCTGCTTCGTAGGGCGGGTCTTGGCGTGGCCATAGTGGGAGTTGTAATTTCGCCATCAAAGGGACGTCGGACTAGTGGGCTGTAGGACCAAAGGGAATTTTTCGGATTATTGAGAGGTCGGAACAATGGAGCGTCGGAGAAATGGGCAGTCCCCTCTGACTTTTCATCTAGCGCCATCATGAGGTCAACATTTTACAGTGTCCAGTACTTTGATTTATGATCCAAAATGCAGAACTTAGAAAATATGTTATTCTAGAAAACAAAATAGATTTGGGATGGATGAAAAAGTTAGAATAAACAAACCACTCTCACAGATCTTTCACTTGTTCTACTAAAATATGATTATAGGCTCAAAACGGACAGAATTACTTGTGAAGATTGAGATTTTTTTTTTGCAGTGTAGCATTTTGACTGTGATTATGCATAACCCTATTTTCATGTCTCACAACAGTCACAGTCTCACCCAACCATCAGTGTTTTACGAGTTGGGAGTGAGAACATGTAAGGACTTGGACATCCATGCCACTCGGGGATTCCTGTGGGGGTTACTGCGGGAATATGGGGTACTGGGGTCGGTGCTACTGTATGAACCATCCGAACCTCGTATAACCAAAACACCTCCAAGTCTGAGGCCAAGGTTCTTTAACGGAAAAAAGTGGATTGCTCCCTCCCGGTTGGGAGTGAGTTAATACCCCAAGCAAAGGAGTTCAAGTACCTCTTCTTGTAAGGCTTAAAGGTGCTCTAAGTGATGTTGGCTGACGGCACTTCTTGTTGACGTTCAAAGTATTTTCAAACAAAACGAGGCTAGCTCGCTCCTCCCTCCTCCTTATCCCATCCCCTCTCCCTCCCTTCCGTGCTTCCGCGCACTAACCCCCCAACCCCCACCCCCAAATCCTTCTTGTCGGTTATTGGCTGGAACGCTGGAAGACTGTTTATGTTTGGTGGTGCAGGTTGGCGCAGTTTGTTTTTGTTGCGGTTTGTGGAGCCTGGGCTGTCTACAGAGACCACGGGTTTTTTTTACAGTGTGTTCAGGGGAGAGACAGCTCGCGGATAGTGATAGTGAGGAGATGTTTGCTGTATGTGACAAAACAATGTTGTAGCCTAAAAAACGTGTTACATTGCTTAGAGCACCTTACAACAGAGCGTGAGCCGGGCAGACGGTTTAGTGCAGCGTCAGCGGTGATGCAGGCGTTTTATCGGACCATTGTGGTGAAAGGAGAGCTTAGCCAGAAAGCAACGCTATCGATTTACCAATCCATCTCCGTTCGGACCCTCACTTGTGGTCATGAGCTTTGGGAAGTGACCAAAAGAACGAGATTGTGGATACAAGTGGCCAAAATGAGTTTTCTTCCGTAGGGTGGCTGAGCTCAGCTTTAAAGGGTGAGGAGCTCAGACATTTCAATCAAGTTAATCTGCCAGTTCCTCTGTCTGTCCCCACAGAGGCATTTGGACCTCAGAAATATAGAAATACAAGCATGCAGATAAGAGCAGAGTGACATCTGACCTACAATTTGTGTAACAGCAAGAGCTCGAGGTGACTGATCTGTCACCATGACGTCTCAGAACATCACTAGCAACACACACTGCGCGCACGCACGCACACACACCCACACACACACACACACACACACACACACAGCAGCAGCAGCAAATAAAAGGATCTATAGCCACAAACCAATTTTCTAGCGACCTAGGATCTTTTTTAAACCGAGTCGTCACGACAGCGAGCCTGCGCTGCCAGCAGCAGGTGGGTCACGAGCCAATCACACAACATTGATTATCTGTCAGCATCTTTCCTCTGAGCACACACACACACACACACACACACACACACACACACACTAGTGACGAAGAGCCTATTGAGCGGAGATGGTCTTCAGTCACTTCAGCAGGCATGTGTTTCTAGAGGCGACTGATTGACGAGATGTTACACAGCAGAAAGTGTGTGTGTGTGTGTGTGTGTGTGTGTGTTTGTGCGACGGCAGCAGTCGATGTGGTGCATACAAGCGACAAATACGTGGAAAACATAGCAATTGCAGCGCTTTATTTTACGTAGCTTTTTGTGCGAATGGTTCATGAGAACAGCCTGCTACAGGAGGGGCAATGCGGATTCCGTTCTGGCCGTGGAAAGAGTAGACCAGCTCTTCGCCTTGTTAGGGTGGGGGAGTCATGGAAGTGTTGCCCATCCAATCTACATGTGTTTTGTGAACTTACAACACATGCTTAGAGACAAACGTGACCAATAAATGCCTCCCGTTGAGACTCGCTGTGAGATAACAACACATTCTCACTCCTCACTCAAGTGCCTCAAAAAGCGACGTTTGGTCAGGTGCCTTTGGCGTTTGTTACTGACGCAAAAAGTCTCCTTTAGCGTCTAGCCCTTTGGTTTCAGATTCAAACCCGCCTGGTCGGGACTCTTGGCATCACTTTTTGATGCTCTGGGTCGGGACGTACATTTAACCGACATGCGACACAAGAACGGGACACTTAGGTTTAGGAAAAGATGGTGGGTGGGGTTACAAAATGTACGTTTCAGTGACATGCGGGACAAGAACGGGACACGAACCCTGGTCTCCTAGGACAAAGTCCTGTGTTGTTGTTGTCTTTCATAATACTATCTACCGTTGTAGCTCTAAATACTACGTCATCTTACAGAGCCACGGTCGAGCTGCTACTCTGCCCAGTGCGTCCCATACAGACATCTAAAGGGTGATTTTTGTGTGGGTGTCTGACGCTGAGAGCCACTGACCAAGCGTCAGTATTTGACAAGTTGGCATTGAGAACAGATAGGGTTCGTGTTAGGGTTAGGGTTAGTGACTTAATACCCCATGCAAGGAATTCAAGTACCTCTACTTGTTCACGAGTGAGGGTTTAATGGATCGTGAGATGGACAGGCCGTTTGGTGCGGCGTCAGCGGTGATGCAGGCGTTTTATCGGACCATTGTGGTGAATCCGTTCGGACCCTCGCCTGTTTTGGAAAGTGATTGAAAGACCCGCATGAGCTTTTGGGAAGTGACCGAAAGAACGAGATTGTGGGTACAAGCGGCCAGAATATTCCTAAAGAAGTAAAGAGAATATTATTCCAGGGCTTTCAAAAACATCTGTGGATGGACTCTGCTCAAAAGTCATAAATGTTTGGTATTTAAAAAAATAAAATCAACTTTTAAAATTGTCATTGATTAAAATTCATCTATTCATGAATCCATCAGGTCCGGTCCTCCATATTTTACAACTTGATTACGATTTCTTTTCCTGAAATAAGCTCACTCTCTGAACTGCTGATTACAGGTTGTGGAACATGAAGTTCCTCCATCACAAACTGACCGCAGCTGCTTAAAGTCAGTCATGGAGGAAGTGGCAAAGAAATTTTAAACTTTTCCTCACGAGTTGGGAAAGTAAACTCCAAAACTCTTCACTTTCCAAAATACCACTTTCAGCATCAGCCGGACTCATAATCCTCTCGTGTTGGATTTGAAGATGAAGTGCCTGATTATTTGTATTTTAAGACGTGTCTTTGCTAGTTTAAGACCGACGCAGTTGTCAATTTCCCGTCCAGCGCCCACGTCATTTGAATAGCAAATGCACCTGCGCCCATCTGTGCGCCCACGGGCGTGTTGGTCTTACAGGGAGGTGTGTTCACGTGCATTCTTGCCGTATTGCTATCTTATATTTTAACAGCGCATTAGTAAAATGCGCCTAGGCTCGTGCACAGCGCGCGCACACTATGCTTGTTACACACACAGGGACGTGCAGCAGCAAACACACATGCAAAAGATAAAAAGAATAAAAAATATTACAATGTGAAATAGTATAAAGATATGATCTGCTCCTGCTTTCACTTCACGCAGGGGCAGATCAATTCCTTCTCCTGAAAATCTCTCTGTCCTGTTTAGCCAATCCGCCATCATAATAGCAATGCTTCAATGTACAAACGCGCCTGTTTTTTAAAGGGAATGGGAGATGACAGTCTGATTGGTTTATTGCATGTTACGCCCAAAACACACCTGTGATTAATTAAGACACTAAGTACAACCCTTTTGAACCACGCGCCTGGCGCACGGACCCTTTTTTCCGCACCTCCGCCAGGCGCTTCACACTGTGCGCTTAGATCGTTAAAAAAGGCACCTGTGGATTGTGTGTAAATGTATAAAAAAAAGAGGGATTTTTGACATTATTCTCTTCCAGTCTGTGATTCTAAGTATTTCTAATTCTAATTGTAATGTTCCTTCTTTAAAATGAATATAAGAACGTCAGAATAGCTCAGTAGGGGAGATCGACTCTCCTCTGCATGGAGCAAACTGTATTTGTATGTTTTTAGGTTTAGGTTTTTGAGTACAGTTGGAAGTGTGTTTCTTGGCTGAGTCTAAACTTTTGGCATTGTTGACAGAATGAGGTCAGACAACTGAAATGACTATAAATATTTTATATATTGTATTCTGGGCTTAACATAATTCAACATGGACTTCTAGTTCAGTTTCAGAATTTATTAAAAAATCCTGAACCGGGATTGGCTTCTTACCAGATAAAAGTCAGAAAGGATAAGGATTTTCACGTCACCCGAATACCCTGCAACTGTACGTGCTATTACGATGTTTACACTAGGGCTGTACTCGAATATTCCATTACTCCAACCCGTTCAACTCTTCAAATGGGTTTGTGCCACGTTCTGGTCCCGCATGTCACTGAAGCGTACATTGTGTTACCCCACCCACCATCTTTTGCTGGTTTGCTGTTTTAGAAACTGGAAATGATCCAAACAGTTGTGTGTTTAATGGTCTATTCATGTCAGCTCGACTTGTAGGCCGTTATATTGTTGCCTAGTTTAGTTTATAATAAAACCTCATATTTTATAAACTACATGTATTTTGTGTGCAACAATCTTGATCTGTAAAGTAACTAAAGCTGTCAGATGAATGTAGTGGAGTAAAAAAGTACAATATTTCTCTCTGGAATGTAGCGGAGTAGAAAGTGGCATGACAAGAAAAGAGTAAAGTAAAAGTATACCTCAAATTTGTACTTAAGTACAGTGCTTGAGTTGATGTACTTAGTTACATTCCACCAGTGCTGGCTGAGCCTGCATTCACACACACACACACACACACATATACTGCGTCACTACAATTTTGATAAACAAGTACGACTGCAGTAACGGGAGTAAATGTTGGTTGCAACACCTAGGTGTGACTGGAGTTTTGAGTGACATCTCTGATAATTAAAATGATTTATTTTGGTCAACATGCTGATACAGAAATGTCTGACTGACTGTAGTAAAAACATTAAATTGTTTGAGTGTGTCAGAATGACTCAACAGGAACCTGGCTGCTCGGAACTGAACTGAACTGCTTCCCTGAGCTTATTTTCAGCAGCTTCTCTCAGTCGGAGGGAGCTGATTCGCGGCGATGGCGGCGTGTGCCGAGGCCATTAATGCAAATGCAGTCGGCTCCAGGGCGAATCACGCGGCGCCTGTTTGTTCCGCCTTCTACAGAGACACAGGAAAAACACAGAGTTCCCCCCCCCTGCACAGACAGAGAGCGTTGAGGTACATGAATACACAAACAGTTTTTAGTTTGTCGTTTTGCAGCATCAGCTGCTCTCGGGGATGTTTTAGCGGCTGCGGCGAGGACGTGTTGTGAAAGCATGGAAGGCGTTGTCGAGGCCAGGTGCTGATAGGGAGCTGATGTGGCATCTGGAATCCCACCGGGCGGGCGGCTCGAGCTATAAATGTCTCCACTCACAGCGCTGTCAGATGTTCTGGGTTAAAGCCTCCGGTAGACAGCACCGACCTGCTGCTGCTGCACACTGTTGCTTTCTGCAAAGCACTGAAACGTATCCCGTCCGTGGTGGAAATACAGTAATTTTCATCTATATCCTACCCTATGTTTTTACCTTCATAAAGAAAGATTGTGTGTTATGTGTTATTGTTGTGTTAAAGGTCCCATGGCATGAAAATTTCAACTCATGCGTTTTTTTAACATTAATATGAGTTCCCCCAGCCTGTCTATGGTCCCCCAGTGGCTAGAAATGGTGATAGGTGTAAACCGAGCCCTGGGTATCCTGCTCTGCCTTTGAGAAAATGAAAGCTCAGATGGGCCAATCTGGAATCTTCCCTTTATGACATCATAAGGGGAAAGGTTACCTCCCCTTTCTCTGCTTTGCCCGCCCAGAGAATTTGGCCCACCCATGAGAAAGAGAGAGAGAGACATCATGGCTTTCAAACGAGCAAAGTGGCAGTTGGTCAAGGCCACACCCCCACCCTCCACCTTGCCCCCCCTCTCATCCTCAATAGCATTTAAAGCTACAGAAATGGCACATCTTAAGGAAAGCTCATTGTGGGAATGGCTCTAGTGGCTGTAATTCTGCACCAAGGCTGAATTTCGGGAAAGAGACTTCAGATACAGTATTAGGGGACCACTAAGGTCTATATAAAAGAGACTTCAGATACCTTTAACTGACAGACTGCTAGAAAGAACAACTAGACTTGACATATACTTAGATTGCTTTTATCCTATAAACCCTCAACAATTAATGCTAAAGGTCTCTTCAGCAAAGCCATCTACCTGTCTCTTGGACCCCATCCCTACGAGGCTACTTAAAGAAGCGTTACCCGTGGTTAACACTTCATTGCTAGATATGATAAATATGTCTTTATTGACAGGTTATGTACCGCAGTCATTTAAAGTAGCTGTGATAAAACCTCTACTGAAAAAACCCACCCTCGATCCTGAGGTCTTAGCCAACTATAGACCTATATCTAACCTTCCCTTTCTCTCCAAGATCCTTGAGAAAGTAGTCGCTAACCAGTTATGTGATTTTCTACATAGCAATAGCTTATTTGAGGACTTTCAGTCAGGATTTAGAAAGCATCATAGCACAGAGACGGCACTGGTGAAAATTACTAACGACCTTCTAACTGCATCAGACAAAGGACTTGTCTCCGTACTTGTCTTATTAGATCTTAGTGCTGCATTCGATACTATTGACCATACCATCCTCTTACAGAGACTGGAACATTTAGTTGGCATTAAAGGAATCGCACTAAACTGGTTTAAGTCCTACTTCTCTGATCGATCGCAATTTGTTAATGTTAACAATAAACCCTCCAATTACGCTAAAATTAACCATGGCGTTCCTCAAGGCTCAGTGCTTGGACCAATTCTATTCTCCTTATATATGCTTCCTCTAGGCAATATTATTAGGAAACACTCTAACTTTCACTGTTATGCGGATGACACCCAAATATATCCGTCAATCAAGCCAGATGAAACCAGCCAGCTAGCTAAACTTCAAGTTTGCATTAAAGATATAAAATCATGGATGGCCTACAATTTCCTGATGTTAAACTCAAACAAAACCGAAGTTATTGTGCTGGGCCCGAAACACCTACGAACCTCATTAGCCGAAGATATAATTACTCTGGATGGCATTGCCCTGGCCTCCAGTACTACTGTCAGAAATCTAGGAGTTATTTTTGATCAGGATCTATCCTTTAACGCCCATCTAAAACAAACCTCTAGAACAGCCTTTTTTCACCTTCGTAACATTGCTAAAATTAGGAACATCCTATCTCAAAACGATGCAGAAAAACTAGTCCATGCATTCGTTACTTCCAGGCTGGACTACTGTAATTCCTTATTATCAGGATGCTCAAATAAGTCCCTTAAGACTCTCCAGCTGATCCAGAATGCTGCAGCGTGTGTTCTCACAAGAACTAAGAAAAGAGATGATATTTCTCCTGTATTAGCTTCTCTCCATTGGCTTCCTGTAAAATCCAGGATTGAATTTAAAATCCTTCTTCTGACCTATAAAGCTCTAAATGGTCAAGCTCCTTCATATCTTGAGGACCTCTTAGTACCTTATTGTCCCACTAGAGCACTACGCTCCCTGAATGCAGAGTTACTTGTGGTTCCTAGAGTCTCTAAAAGTAGAATGGGAAGCAGAGCCTTCAGCTATCAGGCTCCTCTCCTGTGGAACCAGCTCCCAATCTGGGTTCGGGGGGCAGACACCGTCGCTACATTTAAGACTAAACTGAAAACTCTCCTCTTTGATAAAGCTTATAGTTAGGGAGTGAGGAGTTGCAGTGAACGCCTAGACCGGCGGGGCAGGGTGCATAGCTGCAGACACAGCACCCCTGCTTTTCTCTGCTTCTCTTTACAGTCATCAGATTTACCTATCGTATAATCAATAATATAGTGCCTCTCCTAGTTATATTATGTTAGTTATAATTCTAGACTGCCGAGGAAGTTCCTTCTTATGACACGCTCTTTTCTTTTGTTTCCTTTTATGCACATCCTGTCTCAGAAGTGCTTGTTACTCACCTAGCTCTGGGGAGTTTACTCCCCGGAGTCCTTATGTTTCTTCTTCGCCCAGAACATCGCCTCGGATTAGGGTGACACCAAGACCTGGGTCTTGGGTGCAGCTGTGGCTATGGACCTGCTACACCCTGCTACGCTCTGCGATTCCCTGCAATGCCCGGCTACGTCCTGCTGCGTCCACCGCGTCCACCCATGCTCTGCTGTGCCACACTACATCCTGTACCGTCATAACCCCAATCGTCAGACACTGCCCACCAAGAGTCTGGGTCTGCCGAGGTTTCTTCCTAAAAGGGAGTTTTTCCTCGCCACTGTCGCAATAGCCACTGCTAATGCTTGCTCTTGGGGGAACTATTGGAATTGTTGGGGCTTTATAGAGTGTGGTCTAGACCTACTCTATCTGTAAAGTGTCTCGAGATAACTCTTGTTATGATTTGATACTATAAATAAAATTGAATTGAATTGAAATTGAATTAGATACAGTATTAGGGGACCACTAAGGCCTATATAAAAGAGACTTCAGATACAGTATTAGGGGACCACTAAGGTCTATATAAAAGAGACTTCAGATACAGTATTAGGGGATCACTAAGGCCTATATAAAAGAGACTTCAGATACAGTATTAGGGGACCACTAAGGCCTATATAAAAGAGACTTTAGATACAGTATTAGGGGACCACTAAGGCCTATGTAAAAGAGACTTCAGATACAGTATTAGGGGACCACTAAGGCCTATATAAAAGAGACTTCAGATACAGTATTAGGGGACCACTAAGGCCTATATAAAAGAGACTTTAGATACAGTATTAGGGGACCACTAAGGCCTATGTAAAAGAGACTTCAGATACAGTATTAGGGGACCACTAAGGTCTATATAAAAGAGACTTCAGATACAGTATTAGGGGACCACTAAGGTCTATATAAAAGAGACTTCAGATACAGTATTAGGGGACCACTATGGCCTATATAAAAGAGACTTCAGATACAGTATTAGGGGACCACTAAGGCCTATGTAAAAGAGACTTCAGATACAGTATTAGGGGACCACTAAGGCCTATATAAAAGCATCCAAAAAGCAGCATGTCATGGGACCTTTAATAGTTCTTGAACAAGCCTTGAAATAGTCCCTTGAACCCCCTTGGTAACCAGCCTGGTCTCACAGAATTCCGTGAAATGATCACGAACTGTTAACAGTGCATTACATGGTGGTAGCACAGAATGTGTGAAAATTCCATGTGGCCACCACGGAAAACAATGCCAATGTAAAATCAATGAGAAGATGACGTAGCATTAAGAGCGACTATGGTAGCGAGTAGTATGTAAGGCTGAAATTCCGCGTAAGGAGGTTGGTTGGGTGGTGGATGTGTCAAACACAGGACTTTCAACCAGGAGACCGGGGTTCGTGTCCCGCATATCACGTTTCCTAAAGTAGCTTTCTTCTTTTCCTACACCCAACCGTGCCGTTCTTCTCGCGTGTCAAAAGTGTAAAGTGACACTCTGATTGGTTTATTGCATGTTACACCCAAAACACACCTATGATTAATGAAGACACTAAGTACAACCCTTTTGAACCATGCGCCTGGCGCACGGAGCCATTAAACTAGAAAAAGTGGATTGGTACACGCCCTAAACGCACCAGGCGCTTCACACCGTGCGCTTAGATCGTTAAAAAAGGGCCCGAACTGTCTTTGATCTCCTTTAACCAAGTCCACTTTCCCTGGATTTTAACCTTCCTTGGGTGCCTTGAGCAGATGTCTTTTTTTAAAATAGAGCAAAACAAAAGCGAGCTGAGAGGGTTTAACTAATGCTCAACTGGCACATCTCGATAGGGAGCACATATCAGACAGAACACAGCCTTTAAGCGGGGCAGGGATTTGAATATTTTTTTCTCTTTAGCTAGCTTACTGTTAACTAGTAAAGATGACGTGGCAGCAAACAATCCTTTCATTTTATAATTATAGTTGACTAATGTATGTAAACTCGCCATTGTATAAACAGTGGCTAAATAACCTTTGAAACGAGCCACAATTTAAACAGTATAGGTGTATTTAAAGGTGCAGTAGGTAAGACTTATAAAACTAACTTTCTGTCATATTTGCTGAAACTGACCCTATGTTCCAGTAGAACTACATGAAGCAGGTCATTTAAAAGAAAAACCTGGCTCCTCTGGTACCACCTACAGCCTGTAGTGCGATTTGCAAAAATCCACCGCTCTTTGTTCAAATGCACCAATCAGGGCCGTGGGGGGGGGGGGGTGTCTAACTGCATGTCAATCACTGCTCATGCACACGCATTTATTCTCCCTTGTGGGGGGAGGGGCTTAGGAGACAGTTTTGGACTTTAGCAAAAAGGGGGGGAGGGACTGAGAAGTTGTTGATGTTCAAATTTTTTTGGCTAAGTCCTGGATCTTCACAATCCTGCCTACAGCACCTTTAAACAAATAGCCATACACCCCTTGATGTGATTAACTCTGCTGATCATAGTGTGTCCAGTTTATTTGTTTTGTATACGTCGTCATTTTTAAAGACTTTTAGGAGAGCTTTTTTTGTGTGAGAGCTGTCACTAAGTTGGGCTGGATTTAAATGCAGAATATGTATGAAAATTGTATTAACTTCATATTCACCGCAGCAGCGTTAAAGCAACGTGCATCGTATCGTACATCACAGAAGTTGAAACCATTGAATACCTTTACTCACCTCGCGAAAAATGGCAGTAAATCACACCTTTCTACAACACTTAAAATCGGTCACTTTAACATTAAAACGTGTCCCGTGACGTGTCTGGCAAACTTTTCTGGTGGTATAAAAGTAAAGATTAAATGAAGTTTAAATGATCCAGCGAGATTATTTCGGCCTTCACAGTAGTTATTTTTTGTTGTTGTTGTTCTGAGAACTGCTGCTTAAACTGGTTTCCTTTTTATTTTGGTCCTTGCCGGTGCATCTTCTCTCTCTTCGGGTGAGTCCTGAGCGCAGAGTCAAAGCTCCGGACGCTGCTGTCGTCATGGTTGCATCATGAGCAGCATCAACAGCAAAGAGATCACCGTGGTGATGCGTTTCTTGTCTTTTCGTTGCGACCACTTCGGGTTTGAAGGACTTAGAGTCACCGGGGCCTCGGCTCGCCGGCCACTGGTTTCTTCTGGAGAATTATGGGTCTCATTTACCAACAGATCCCCTCGGGGAGGGATTACTTTCTTTTTTTCTTAAGGGCTGGACAATTCTTTGAAGTGCTCCATATTGGCATCATAAATAAACATAAGGAGCTGCATGTTTGGAGAGCAGGAGGCCTTGTGGGTGGGTGTGTGTGTGTGTGTGTGTGTGTGTGTGTGTGTGTGTGTTCTTGTTTAACTATATTCGTGGGGTCCAAAAACCGGGAGTCCAGTATACTTGTGGGGTCCGGAGAGCTTTGTGGAGCCAAAATGCTGGACCCCACAACCTTAAAAGGCTGTTTGAGGGTTAAGACTTGGTTGTAGGATTAGGGTTAGAATTAGGTTATGGTTAGGGTGAGGGTAAGGGTTAAGGTTAGGCAATTAGTTGTGATGGTTAAGGTTAGGATAAGAGGCTAGGGAATGCATAATGTCAATGACGGGTCCCCACAAAGATAGTGAAACGCACTATGTCTGTGTGTGTGTGTGAGAATTTCATGAGTTTATGATAAGAGTGTCAATATGGAAGTGTGTGTGCGACCGCGAATGTTTCATCATTTAAAAAAAAAAAAAAATGCTCTGCTGAAATCATTCTGTGGCAGAACGGCGGAAGCTTTTATCTCAACTCTTTGATCTCTTTTTAATTAATTAAAGAAAAGAAAAAAGACATCTCGAAATTGATTAGATATCGTCAGGGGTCATGGAAAGCTCAGAATAGCTCACCATCCCCCAAAGTAATTGTGTGTCGCTTCCCCCAGTAACGGAAATTCCCCTCGAAGAAAAATGGGAAAAGGTAACCAAGCGTACGGTACAAAAAAGCGGGAGATCGGCGGGCAAAAGAGGAAGAAGAAAGGAGGGAAGTTTGGCAGAGAGACAGCGATGACTGACAATATTTAAATTACAGCAATCCATCCTCTTCTGCCTGGTAATGTGTCTTCATACAGGTGACATACTGTACGCATCACCCAAGGGCGAGATCTGCATAAGCATCCATTATAATTTGTAATCATTTCAACTCCCCCGCCCTCACCTGACCTCAGCTGACCTCATCTGCCTCTTTGCAATCCGGAGATAATGAAAAAAGTATATGGTGTGCACGGAGCCCCTGAAATCAGATTCATAAGCTCCTCCTTAAGGGTTTAAGGCTACAGGCTGCCGTTGCTCTGCATGATCATAAATATTTATGAGCGGCTAGGATCGACACAGGCCAGCGTTTGCCTCGACAAAGTCATGGCGAGCGAGGAGGAGGAGGTTTGATTACTGAAGAGTAGTTGTATTGTTTCCAGCGCCATGAATCTTCAGGGGAAACCGCTGCCCATCCCGGAACACTGGGAGGAAAAACACAGTCACTTGAAATAAACGTATATTATACTGGACACAGATGGCGGATGTTATAGCCTCTGAAACTCATTGCATCAATGCACTTACTATAAGTTACAGCAGATTGCATCAGTTTTCTAATAGAAATAACCACTGCAGCAATCAGAAATGTCTTTGAATTGACCTAATAATTATTTAGTTCTCTGGAGTCAAATTTGGCCTTTTGTCACTAGGAAAAAAACAGATTGAACTACTTGTGCACTTACGTACCAACATGACGTAAGTACATTACGTAAGTAAGTAAACTTGTGTTATGTGAGTTCACATGAGTCAACATTGACTTTTGGTTTCACACGGGACACGAACAGCGGGGTGAAAGTCCTGTTTGTTTGATCTAACCATCTAACCATCCCGAGCTCCTCCCTACGCCGACTTTATGGCATTCTTTATATTACGTCATCTCACAGCGGTGCGACTCATACGGACGTACTAAAGCTGCCCACACATGATCTGCGGTAAAACCCAGAGGAAGGGCGCAGAGCAGAGAGGCAAAGCGCAGCGCTGGTATACGTCATCACTGCTTCTGGAGTTATTTTCCGCCTTTAAAAGGTCAGCGGCAACAAGGTCAAAGTTTAAATAATTCCAACTTTGAGTGCAGCACTCGCCGGCAATAGTAGTTTGTCCACGGTTTAATTCTTCCTCGTTTTGATCCTGGCTCCTCCGTCCTGTCCACATGTCCACATCCCTGAAGACCCTGAACCCCAAGTTGCTCCTGATGGGCAGGCCAGAGCCATGCCTGACAGCTAAGTCCCTATCGGTAAGAGTGTGCGTGAAAGAGAGGCCAATTGTAAAAACCCTTTGTCCATCAAGGTAGAAATGTTAGAAATGCTACATGCAGTAAGTGCAGTCTGTTTACTTGCGTGTCTGGATCAGACGCTGAAGGCCACTTACCAAACTGCAGTATTTGACGAGTTAGAAGCGAGAACGGCTTGACTGTACACAGCTACAGATGATTTGTTGGTTTTCTTTGTGGTTGACAGTAAATTGTCTCCTGTAATGGACGGCGAAGCAGTCTGTCCATTTTTTTTCTGGCCTTGGAGTGGATTCTTACTGCGTCCTTTCTCTCCAGCGCCTAAAAAAAAAACTGTAGAGAGTAAAGTGGAGTTTGCTGCCAGCTTTCATTTTAAAACGAATCATAAAGTCTAGGTTTTAATGACATCTACAAGCCAGACAAGGTTGTTCTCCTTCATTCACACTCAAACCCCGTCTGTCTCAGAGTTTCATCAGCAGACCTCATTGAATATTTCCATTGTTGGAGGCCTGGTGGATACGCAGAATTACTGCTCATTTTGTGGAGCTTACCTTCAAGAGTTGGAGCCTTGTAATCATATAACACCGACTCGCACCCAATCAATGCAGCACAAGAGCATGTCGGCCTTCAGCCTTCATATGCCACACTTGAGACCATCTCTTCCATGTGATGTGTAGATCAATGAATCCCCAGAGGCCCGAGCGTGAGAAACTCATTTCTTAAATTGAAAATTTTCACCGCCGGTTGATGTTATTTGCCATTAACGATCCATGCGTGCTGAGGTCACAGGCTGCTACATGCTCTTCCTGTTACTGCTAACTTTGCATCTCAAGGATGAGCAAATGTTATTTTCCGTTGACGAGGGACGGGATCATTAAAACTGCGTCGGCGCCACTGTCACTCAGGAGGGAGGCGAGAATAATTATAATGGTGAAAACGGGAACAAGGCGACTTCAAATGAGCTTCGACTAGTCTCGCATTTGCCAGACCTATCTCCACAGCGCCGCGGAGGAAGGTCTGGCCCCTCCACACATACACTCCTGGATACGAGCAAAAATGGCCCAGGGTTGTTTGGTTGCATTTCTTTGAACCAATCACAATTGTCTTGGGCGGCGCTAAGCTCCAGATGCAGCGACCGGGGTTCTGCAAAATAGTTTCGGGAAGGAACTTGTTTTGGTTGTTTGGTTACCTATTTTCACAGCGCTGTGGAGTAGGGAATTTGTTTTGGTGGCACATTTGCACCCTGCAAAAGAAAACACTACGTACAGTATTAAATGAAGTTAACTGTTCACACAATACAGTAATGTGAGCTATTTAAATTATACATGGTTTAATTACATTTACTCTTACCAGTGTATCTTCGTGTGTACTTCGTCCACAGTAATCCCACAAATTGGTCCCAAAATGTCCCAGTTAGAAACTAAATACCGTAAACATATTCTTTGTAAATCTTTACCAAGTAGAACCAAGCAGGACTGCCTTGTTGCACGGTCCAAATGTTCTTAAAAACTTGTCATTTTTAGCATGTAAAGAGCAGAACGTTTGCTGTTCCTTGATGCAACTGGAGTTTAACGTAAACACAAAGAGAGCGGAAGGTGAGGGATATCCGGCGGAACTTCCGGTGGCACAGGAACTATCCGGTAAATGAACCGTCGTCAATCCAGACTAAGCTGAAACAAACCTGTTATTTGGATGTTTCACATGAGTCATTCGGCATGCACAAAAAGGCATTTCTGCTTGAGGAACTTATTGTGCTTTTGTAGCCAGTAGCTTCAGGAGCTCTGCAGGGCGCAGGTTGATAGAATTAGTCTTCTAGCTAACATGCTGTTCAGAAAACATTGCTGCTGAATGTTACCTGCTGTGTTACAGAAATCATTTCCCAGGAATGAGATACTAGTATGTTTGTTTCCTTCTTTAACTCTGAGCCACAGGAGGCATCAGTAACCTTTACAACCTCATGTTGTTTTCACAGGCTGTCTGTTTTGAGTTCTCGCGGAGTTCCCAACGTTTCTAAAGATACCATATATGTCCGGCTGGCTACTGTCTTCAGTGTGAAAGGTTGCAAGGGCACCATCACTGCATTCAGGTTTTAGTGCCGCCCAGGACGGTTGTAAATGGTTTAAAGGAATCAAACAAGCCAGAGCGTTTTTCCCCTATCCCAGAATGTGGAAATCTGGCAATGCGAGACTATATGTTAGCAAGATATCTAAAATAGTTATTTTTTTAAATATACAAATAACCAAGACCACGCTTACTGGCTAACAATTAAACATAGATAATTATTCAACCCAGTATTCACAGGAAGTACAGTACATCCATAATGGACGATTCCATTTACAACATTTCAACGTTTAGCGCCAATGCAGGTAGTTTGATCCTTTTTGTAGCAAGACCAACAATGACAGCTGAGTGATTCCAAAGCCTGAACCTGAACTTAAACTCAAAGTCCGACAAGTCTGACTTTAGTTCATCCGATTTAGCAATTCTTGGCTAAAGAAATTATGGTTTTAATGTAGAAAATAGAGTTTGTGTTGACCCTAGAGACATGATCCCATATGATTTAATCTTCATTCTGGCCAGAGCAGGAGTGGAATATTTGCGAATGGTAACACAAATCTCTGTTGTATAGAATATTTAGGTAAAATGTTCTCGTTTTCAAGGACTCGTCTGTGAATTGGACAGCCGCATTAGATCCAGGCTCTCCGGGACATGTAGGTTTTTTTTGTGATGACTCAAAGCAGCTCTGCACGTTGTTTTGACTTTACCATATTTTAAGATAATAGGTTTTACAACACTAATGTCATGTGAATTGAACACTGTAATTTCAGCTCTGATATACTATTAGTTCACCATTTCTTTTTCTTCTTTGTCCCCGTTGATTTACTTATTTTTTTTAGTTCTGGAAAATGGAGGCTGTAATTTGTAATAAATATTCAGCACAGAAACCTTCAACTTTAGCTTTAGTACATTTTAAAAGGGGCGTGTGGCTCGTTGCTTTCAGTGACTGTATATCATTAAATGCAGCCATTGAAGGTTATTTGACTAATTACATGATTACAGATGATCTAAGCCTCGGAAATGGGGGTTGGGGCCCTTCACCTGCGCTGCATTAGTGTTACCTGTAAACAGACTAATGAAATGGAACAAGAATGAAAAACATGATCCATGTCCTCGAGGCGGGAGAGGGAGGCAACCATATCATACACAACATTATTCCACTTCACTGGCACTTGTCTTAATCACAGCATAATTACATCGTACAGATTTGTGTCGACGCTGAAGGAAATGCAGGCTTCCTGCAGAGTGCTGACGGGTTGACGTCTGCGGTCGCAACATGACAAAAGACCTCCGCGCCGATGTTATTTCTTCACTCGGAGGAGCTCAAGGTTGAATCGCTCCGAGAGGGAAAGAGAAACGAGATGAAAAGGAATTAAAGAAGCCAAGTGCACTGTGAGTGTTTGTGCTGAGGCAATCCAACCCCAAGGTGCTTTTTCTTTTTCTTCGCAGGCCGGGGCGGCATTTAGAGAAGGGAGGCACATTTATAGAATAAGTAAATATGTAGGCTATTAAAACCCTGGTTGTAAGCAATAATAAACTGTACATTATTAATAGCTGCATTGTTAATTTGGTGTAATACATGAACGCCAAATAACATAATATAAATAATATACAATAGCATGAAAGTACATAAGTAAGTAGCTGCTTTTTGTAAGACTCCAGCTGACAGCTATTTAAAACAACAGGTCCTTGGACGGAGACGTAAATGGTCTCGCACCTCTCCCAAGACCCGTAGACTGCAACAGTCTCTCTGTGGTCGTTTCGCATCTCCTTGTGGTTGTTTTGGGTCTTTTTTCAGTTGTTTAGCGTCTCTTTGTTGTTGTTTAGTGTTTCTTTGTTGTCCTCTAGCGTCTCTTTGTAGTTGTTTTGCGTCTCTTTGTAGTCATTTAGCATCTGTTTGTAGTTGTTTGGCGTCTCTTTGTGGTTGTTTTGTGTCCTTTTGTTGTTGAGCATTTCATTTTAGTTGTTTAGTGGCTCTTTGTGGTTGTTTTGTGTCCTTTTGTAGTTGTTTAGCGTCTCTTTGTTGTCCTCCAGCGTCCCTTTGTAGTCGTTTAGCGTCTCTTTGTTGTCCTGCGTCCCTTTGTAGTTGTTTAGCGTCTCTTTGTTGTCCTCCTGTGTCCCTTTGTAGTTGTTAAGCGTCTCTTTGTTGTCCTCCTGCGTCCCTTTGTAGTCGTTTAGTGTATCTTTGTTGTCCTCCTGCGTCCCTTTGTAGTTGTTAAGCGTCTCTTTGTTGTCCTCCTGCGTCCCTTTGTAGTCGTTTAGCGTCTCTTTGTTGTCCTCCTGCATCCCTTTGTAGTCGTTTAGCATCTCTTTGTGGTCATTTTGTGTCCCTTTGTAATTGCTTAGCTTTGTGGTTGTTTTTTTTCTTGTTTTTGTGGTTGTTTGATTGACATTGGGGTTGGCTGTGGCTAAGAAGGTAGTGCGTGTAGTCCTTCAATAATCCAAAGGTTGGGGATTCGATCCACGGCTCTGCATGTCGAGGTGTCCTTGAGCAAGGCACTGAACCCCAAGTTGCTCCCAGTGGGCAGGCCAGTGCCTTGCATGTCAGCGCCTCGGTGTATGAACGTGCGGCCCAGTCTCATGGCAGTTTGTGAAAAGGTCACGTTATTGGATCTATTGATTCGTGTACTGAACACGTTAATGTCGTTATTTTCATGTGGTGAGCACAAATTTTAAAGTATTGTATTTCAATGGGAAGCATATTTCGTGATCACAAAACCACTACGGTAGTGAGTAGTATTGATAAGGCGAAAATCCATGCATGGAGGTTGGTCGGGGTGGTGGATGGGTCAAACAACACAGGACTTTCACCCCGGAGACTGGGGATCGTGTCCCGCGTGTTGCAGTTCCTTTCCACGTTATTCTCTTCCTAACCACAACCGTCCCGTTGTTGTAGCCGGATCGTGACCATGGATCGTGTCCCTGCGCCCGGGGATCGCGTCCCACGTGTGGCGGTCCATCCCGTTGTTGTCGCCGGCGTGTGACGTTTAATTTCCCCGTTGTTGCATCCTCCAGAGCAGCCCACTGTCATGGCAGTTCGTGAAATGGTTACGTTCGAAAATCGTGACCTGTACACAAATCAATAAATCAAAATAAGGTGACCATTTCACGAACTGGCGTGAGACCAGGTTTGTGTGTGTGTGTGTGTGTGTGTGTGTGTGTGTGAATAATAAGTAAGAGGCAAATTGTGTTTGTGCTTTGTCTGGTAAGGTAGAAAGGGGCTATATAAATGCAGTACATTTACAACAAGAAATATAAGCAGTCACTTTATTAAAAGCTACTCCTTTTGGTATTGATATTTATATAAAGAACATTGATTATTTTAAATGCATTCGCATACTGCAAGAGTCTGGGTAATATTTAGGTCAGAGTGTTTGCAGTCCACAAGCACATAGTGTACACATATTCTGTACATTCCCATACTTTGTAGTGCACTACTTCATAGAACACAGAAGTAACACTGGACATATGGCAACAGCTTCATTTACACACTGTAATTACTTTATGAATTTCCACTATTCCTCTGAGACATAAACACACTGTTTACATATTTTTCCCTTGTCGCTGAAGGGCAGTTTGACAGCTGCAGGCTTTAAATCAACAACAGACGCCATGAATGAAAAGCTGCGTCCTGATTTAAAGTGCCCATATTATGAAAAAATCACTTTTTCTGGGATTTGGGGTGTTATTTTGTGTCTCTGGTGCTTCCACACACATACAAACTTGGAAAAAAAACATCCATGCTGTTTTGAGTGAGATACGGTTTCTGAATGTGTCCTGCCTTCAGTCTCCGGGTGAGCTGTTCAAAATCGGTAGGGCTTTTTACGTCACTAGCCGAAACAAGGTGGTTAACCATAGCATGTTAGCGCTAGCATGCTAGCTCGTTCTGAATGGCAAAACACTGCTACAACACACACTAGTTCACCATAATCTACAAAAAAACTACTTACATGTCCCTGTTCTGCAGGTATTCCACGCAAAGTTGGAAGTGTGCCCTCGTTTAGAAGAAGTCTCCCAGCTAATCCTGCCTTGTACTACTGACGTTGTAGAAACAAACAGCTAGCTAGATGATGTGATCTTACCTAGCTACTGTGCATGTTCGACTGCCAACAAAGATGTTACAGCAGTGAGAGGTCTCACTCTGTAGCTAAGACAGAGCCCTGAACACAGGGTGAAAAGAGGAGCTGCAGCAATGTGCAGTACAAAAAAGTGTTTTTTGAAAATTAAACCATGTTAACCTATTCTTGTACAACCTCAAAATACAATTATGAACCTGAAAATGAGCATAATATGGCCACTTTAAAGCTATATTTTATAGAGACATCGCACTGCAGAAATGAGATAATGACACGATTATCCAGGCCTTTTAACATTTTTTTGGTAGTGGATAGTAGAGAGGGAAAATGAGGGATTACATAAAACAAAGATGCCTGGACTAAAACTAGGGTTACTGCAAGGACATCCTTTTATGTCCCTTACCTTTGATTGATGAAAGATTATTTATATTATGGTATATGTTTATGGTTTAAACTGCTGGACCTTTTTAGTCCAAAAAGTTTGGCCTAAATATCAACATTTCAACTCCGTTTCAAGTGAAAATTATCTGATTAACACGTGGTTATTCCAAAAGGAAATAAAATGTCCAAAAAAGGTAATATCATACTACCATGACCATAATGCAGAGTGATATAGAAGCACAGAGTATTCATCAGCTGCATTTATGTCTTCTATTATCCCAAGGAAATTTGTGATTCAGTGCTCACTGGCTGCTGCATGTTACAAAGGCTTGTATCATTAACCCCACATTGTGAGAAAGCCATGGAAACAGGCAGAATGAGCTTTATTCACATGTAATCATCCCCATACATTGAGTATTTTTTTTCCTGCATGTCGTCTGGATGTGTACAGTATTAACCTGCAGTATTACATTATATGTAAATAGAATAACATGCCTTTTATTGTCACTATACACATGTACAATGATATTAAAAGCAACTCCTTTTCCAGTGCCAACATGTAAATAAAATAAATGTAACATGGAATAAAAAAAGTAGTGCAAAAAAGGGGTAGGTAAGGGTGTAAGGGTAAGGTGCACAGTTCTGAGACACTATATACACTACATACATATATATATATATATATATATATATATATATATATACATATATATATATATGTGTATATATATATATATATGTGTATATATATATATATATATATATATATATGTATATATATATATATATATATATATATATATATATATATATATATATATATATATATGTATGTATGTATGTATGTATATATATGTATATATATATGTATATATATATATATATATATATATATGTATTTATTAATATGGTTTTATATACAGTGTGATATGCAGTGTGGGTTATTGCACATTATTCTAATATTACCCAATAGTGGTGATCATATTCAATGAGTAATATGGTATATGATATTGGACAATGAGAGTAATGATTTTGCACAGTATACAGATATTGCACAGTAATGGAATTGCACAGTATTATCAATATTATCAATAGTATTAAATATTAAATATTGCACAGTAGGTAGGTAGAATAAAGTCCAGAGGTTGGGGAGTTAGAATGTGAAGTCAGTGCATGTGTGAGTTCAAAGTGGTTATGGGTTTTGGAAAAAAAACTGTTCTTGTGTGGTGGCATGTCATGAGGTTATAGAGTGACTTATGATCTGTGCATTGAGGGTTTCATTGACCATGTCCTTGATAGGAGGACAAACAGGACACCCACCAATAATAGACAGCATCGATAAAGAACACATTGTGAGAATCAGAACGCCACTGTGATCAGTGGAAGAATGTTGATATATTTTTCGGGATGGGTATCGTTCAAAGATTTTCCATAGCGGTACTGATAATAATAGCGTAACTTTGATACCGGTTACTAAGGGCCAGATTAAAGGTAGGGTTGGTAACATTTTCCAAAATACACTTTTTAATATATTTTTTTGAAATGGTCTTTAAACCCCAACAGCTATAAATAACTTATGGGCTCTGAAAAAGGAGCGAAAAAGATCCATCATCTGTAGCTGCTGTGATCCTGTAAAATTCTGACCAATCGAAACATTCGGGTTGCACGTTTGATTTCTGTGGGTTGGATAAGCCGATGTTGAAGAAGGGAGCTTGACTTTGATCACCCCACAGTGAAGCGACTGCGCTAATGAGCAGGCACGTTTGACGGCACGTTCGACACCACAGAAAGCAGCTGCAGCGTCAGATCCAGCTGTTCTCATTAAAGCCGTTCTCTGCTGACATCTGCCTTTTAGAAACTCTAGATTACTGGCAGCTACTCTTGGTTTCATCTGTTGTGCGTCGGTGGTACTGTTATGAAACAATCCGTTTCGCGGTTGGTATCCGATCATCTTCTGGCTTGACCTCTGCGACTTGATTCTGAAAGCAGTTACGAGCTCAGAGAACAAAACGTAACGAAGCAGGGTTCAGTTCACCGTTGTTACATGTGGATGGGGACGTTTCGGCGCACGTGATATTCCTTTGGCGCTGGCTAAAACCTCTTCAAGGGGCGCCAAAACTTTCTCTATGCAGTAAAAACCCTCAACAGATACCGGTAATACATTCGTAATACATTCATAATACTAACCATTGAACTCCGGATGGACTCCCGCCGTCTTCTCTGCGGGGAAAAAGATCGATGTGGGGAAAAGCAACTTCTTCTGTGTGTTAATTAGCAGATTGCAAACCAAGTTTAAGGCTCCTACCACCACCTACATTACTGTATTGGAGTGTGTAGAATAATCAATGGCATTAATGAATCTGAACGGAGGAGCTATTCACAGTCAGGTCTGTTGTTTTTGTGAGAGAGAGAGAGAGAGAGAGAGAGAGCATATACGGCAGTATGTGGCGGTCAACATTGATTGTGTGGCGGGCCACCACAGATATATCAATGTATGGGAAACACTGCAGAGGCGGAGCGAGGGGGTGGCTTCCGGGGCTCCAGCACTGAATGTTTTCTCAAAAGCCCTGAATCTTTAAGGTTTTTAAAATAACTTCCACTTTGTGTCATTTTCACCTCAGTGTCTCTGACTGGACCGGCAAATCAACGCAGCAACCCTACCGATGTTATGTAACGTAAAAAATAGTAACAGACAGTTTCTGCCTCTCTTTAGGCGGAAGGATGAGTTGTCCTCAAAATTTGTTGTGTTCTGGTTTCAGAATGATGAAGATGGTTTGCAGTTGGTGCTTTTCTTCTTTCTTTCTACGGTAACACTTTACTTGACGGTATCTACATAAGAGTGACATGACACTGTCATGAACACATGAACCCTAACCCTAACTTGTCATGACAAAAACCGAATGACACTTAATGACACAAGTGTTGTCATAAACGTTTATGACTTGTTTATAATGTTCATGTAACACGTTCATGACAGTGTCATGTCACTCTTATGTAGATACCTTCAAGTAAAGTGTAACCCTTCTCTCAAAATCTGAGACCCTTTATTCTAAAATTCATTTATTAAAAAAATTTAAGGGATTTTTTCTTTTTTTTTTTGCTGTTTTTTAGGGTGATTCTGTAAGTGGAAGGTTGTGGATAGAGACTAATGTGGGGCGTAAAGCCAAGAATACGTTGAATATCAATAACATATCAATTACTGCCCTTAACTTTTTCGCAGCTATATGTATGAATTGTTCATGAGAACAGCCTTCCCGACCAAGTGCGTTGAAAAATGACACCAGAGCGTCCCGGCCAAGCGCCTGTAGGCTTTTTGATGAGATGGGAGTAAGAATGTGTTGGTTACGAACATCCCTAAATGAGACAAGATCTCCCCATTCCCCACTTAACCGAAAGTGTTGTGAATTAGCTTTAGCTTAAAAACACTATGATACATCCATCAGATGACTGCCTATGTTTTTTGTATCTGTCCTTTTCTAAATAAACTTTAATAACTGTCACTTTATAAGCGAATGAAAGCATGTAAACAGTGTGGGGGATTTAATTAAAGCACAATCACATGCATCCATCCATTGTTGCTGTGGTGATATCAAAACCTCTTCCACTGAGTCGCCATCCATTAGCTCCACCTGCGAATGTTTGTTTTGGTTCAGTGGCCTTCTTCATTTCCCCGGTTGCTAGGTGCCGGTGGGAGAGAATTCGATCCGTAGCTTCTTTTGGTTTCGCCGAGGTGACTGACAGCAGGCCTTAGAGGGAGGAAAATGCAGCGTTTGGCGACAGGATGAGTGGAGGAAGGGACGGAGAAATGGAAATAACAGAAAAGGCCAGAGAGCGGAAAGCAGAAGGGATGAGAAGGAGAAAAACAAACAGACGGAGAGGAGAAACTCAATGGATATCAGGCATTAGAGGACAAGGACGAGAGAGCGAGATAGGGAGCAAGAGGCGAGAGAGGGAGAAAGCGAGCGATAACGAGGAGGCCCATTTAAATGTCAGGTTCCCTCAGGTAACTAACACTGTGAAATGACCTCAGTTTCCACACAATGAAATCCAGCAGAGTGATACCGGATTATAAATACACTCTGAAGTAGCTCGCTGCTTCAAATGCCACACAGTGGTTGGTGTTTCAGAGGCTCGTCTTTGGAGTCCCACATATTTAAAGTATTCACGCGTTTCACTGATGTGGTCAGCGTGAGCAGGTCGGAGGGAGGCGTTCACGGCTTTGAGCTTAAAACTTTTCCGTCACTTTTTTTCGGCATGAATTTGTGAAAAATGACAAACCCTCTGAGGTCTAAGGGCATTTTTAGATATCTTCTTTAATCCTCCTTTTAAGGGTGTTTGAATCTAACCTGATCCCCATGTGTTTCACATCAAAATGTTCAGAACAAACTCAGCTTTCTGTACACACCTTCCCTCCATCCAGGACCTGTACCGGTCCAGGGTCAGGGAAAGGGCAGCAAAAATCTCTGCAGACCCCACACATCCTGGTCACAAACTGTTCAGACTACTTCCCTCTGGTAGGCAATACAGGGCACTGTTCGCCAAAACCAGCCAACACAAAGACCCAAGCAGTCACTCTGCTCATCTACCTCATGTATATTTTCAATCTTACGATTATATAATTGTTATTAATATTTCACCATTGCGCTGAACTGCCTTGCACTGTATTTATATTCAAATCTTAAAAATCTCAGACCATACTGATATTGCACTATTCAGTCCCTCTCTTCAGTTCTTATTGTATATTTTTTTTAAATTTCTAAATTCTATTGTATTGATATACTGTATACTTAACAGTATTTTTTCATATTCCTCACTGTCCTTTCTGTTCTATGTTAAGTGAGTGTTGTACTTTGAGAGCAAAGATTAACCAGAGTCAAATTCCTTATTTGTTTGTGCAATGAAGCTGATTCTGATTCTGTACAGTGACACCCAAAGTTGAGCCAGACCAATGTATAAAGAGATAATTTGGCCCTAAAATTAACATATTTCTCAAATCTCTTGTGAAAAGAAATTGTTTTGGTGCTTGAAATAACTTTACAAAAGTCTTGCGTTCACAAAAGTAGTGTAATATATGAATGAAATAGTAAATAAATGTCTAAATTACATTTTGTAATAACGCTTTTTGAGTAGGAGTGTTGTCAAACATCGCTTGGTGCGTCTTTTGTCCTCAGAGGGTTAAGAGTGAAGAACCACAATGTTTATTTTATATATATATTTTCCAAATTAAATAGATATTTCACATAGTGTATTGGCCTGAATATATAAGACTATGGTTTATTTGTAGAAGTGACATTTGAAAAAGAAGTGGTGGTTCTTAAATGTGGTCACACAGTGTTAGCATGGTTAGCATCGCTAAGCCTCTGTCCTGATTGAGAGGTCCTAAAGCATCCCCTGCTTTAATCTTCCATTTTAAAATAAATAGGACCATCATTTACAAAATGAACATCATGCTGTATTAAAGAAGACTTGAAAGTACTTAACTTACTACACACTTATTTACTTACTTTTAACTTACTACTTACTTACTTAACTTACTACTTACTTATAACTTACTTACTTAACTTACTACTTACTTATTTACTTACTTTTAACTTACTACTTACTTACTTAACTTACTACTTACTTAATTTACTACTTACTTATTTACTTAACTTAATACTTACTTACTTACTTAACTTTTAGTTAAGTAAGTAGTAAGTTAAGTAAGTAAGTAAGTAAGTAAGTAGTAAGTTAAGTAAGTAAGTTGTAAGTTAAGTAAGTAAGTAGTAATTTAAGTAAGTAGTAAGTTAAGTTAGTAAGTAAGTAGTAAGTTAAGTAGTATAGTAAGTTATGTAAGTAAATAAGTAATTAAGTAAGTAGTAAGTAAGTAAGTAAATAAGTAATTTAAGTAAGTAGTAAGTTAAGTAAGTTAAGTAAGTAGTAAGTTAAGTAAGTAAATCAGTAAGTAAGCAGTAAGTTAAGTAAGTAGTAAGTAGTAAGTTAAGTAAGTAACTAAGTAAGTTGTAAGTAAGTAAATAAGTAAGTAGTAAGTTAAGTAGTAAGTTAAGTAAGTAAGTAAGTAAGTAATTTAAGTAAGTAAGTAGTAAGTTAATTAAGTTAAGTAAGTAGTAAGTTAAGTAAGTTAAGTAAGTAACTCAGTAAGTAAGCAGTAAGTTAAGTAAGTAGTAAGTTAAGTAAGTAGTAAGTAAGTAAGTAAGTAAGTAGTAAGTTAAGTAAGTAGTAAGTTAAGTAAGTAGTAAGTTAAGTTAGTAAGTAGTAAGTTAAGTAGTATAGTAAGTTAAGTAAGTTATGTAAGTAAATAAGTAATTAAGTAAGTAGTAAGTAAGTAAATAAGTAATTTAAGTAAGTAAGTAGTAAGTTAAGTAAGGTAAGTAAGTAGTAAGCTAAGTAAGTAAATCAGTAAGTAAGCAGTAAGTTAAGTAAGTAGTAAGTAGTAAGTTAAGTAAGTAACTAAGTAAGTTGTAAGTAAATAAGTAAGTAGTAAGTTAAGTAGTAAGTTAAGTAAGTAAGTAAGTAAGTAAGTAATTTAAGTAAGTAGTAAGTTAATTAAGTTAAGTAAGTAGTAAGTTAAGTAAGTAACTCAGTAAGTAAGCAGTAAGTTAAGTAAGTAGTAAGTTAAGTAAGTAGTAAGTAAGTAGAAAGTTTGGTAAGTAAGTAGTGAGTTAAGTAAGTAACTAAGTAAGTAGTAAGTAAGTAAGTAGTAAGATAAGTAAGTAAATAAGTACGTAGTAAGTTTAGTAAGTTAAGTAAGTAGTAAGTTAAGTAAGTAAATAAGTAAGTAGTAACTTACTACTTACTTACTTACTAACTACTTACTTAACTTACTACTTATTTACTTGACTTACTTAACTTACTACTTACTTACTTAACCTACATATTATGATATTCATGCATCTGCTCTGACTTTGATGACTTTTGATGGGTTGTTCAGGGTCAGGTTGGCATTTGAGCGCTCGTTGTCAGCTGCTGAAAGAACATCTAGTGACAAACAAAGCGTCAAACACTGACATTGTTCAGAGAGTGAAGGTTGCTATTTGGCAGTCGAATTTTCCCAGATATTGACCTTGTGACCTCGAACGTAGCACAGAAACACTGAGGTACTTAGCATTTGTGTGAGGTGTTTTGTTATTAGAAGAGCTTTGAGGTCTGCAGCCAACCGAATTGGTCCGAGGGGCTTCGCGTCTCCTAGCAACAGCAAAGATGTTCTGATGAACCCGGACCCTGGGACCGACTGACTGCACTCTTTTCATTTCCACTGCTCGCATGGAGAGTGGGCTGTATGGAGAGGCTAATGGAAGACAAGTGTCCCTGTGAATAGATGGAGAGAGAGCGAGCGTAAAAAAAATAAAAGAGGGGGAGTCGAGAGAAAAGAGGGAATGGCAATGGAAAATAGAAATGATCATGCAGACAAAGAAAGGCGAATAATAGGAGAGAACGAAGGCTCTTTTGAGTTTGACAGTGCCTGGCTGGTGACTGGCTTTTCCATGGCGCGACACACACACACACACACACACACACACAACACACTCCGACATTGATTGACAGGCTGAGCTGGTTGATTACAGGAATTCGCTCTTTTGTCCTCACAGACTTTGTAAAGTGGCATCAAAAAAAGCACAAAGTCTTTGGATCAAAGATCAAGGACACACACTCACTTGTGTGTGTGTGTGTGTGTGTGTGTGTGTGTGTGTGTGTGATTGTGTGTGATTGTGTGTGTGTGTGTGTGTGTGTGCATGTGTGTGTGTGTGATATTCAATACTCTGCATGTTTAAATACGTATACAATCATTAATATGCATACAGCTCAATATCTGAGTCTGTCTTTCTATTTGCGAGCATGTACGTCTATATTATATGCGCATACAATTTGGCTGACATTATACTCGTTTAATTACTTTGTGTGTGTGTGTGTGTGTGTGTGTGTGTTATCTGGCAGCTCTTTGACAGTGAGCCCTGGCATCGATGTGGCCGCCTCAGGAGCTGCTATTGTAAGACTGAAAAGCATAAAATCTGCCCGCTTAATTACCAATAGAGAGAAAAAGAGAAAGAGGGAGAAGCAGAGTCACAGATACAAATAGAGGGCAAGTAGAACGGGAAAAGAAAGACATCTGGAAAAAAATCTTGTAAATCAAAAAACGCTGGGCATCCTGTGATTTCAAGGTCTACTTACGTACTTTTTCCACGGTTTTCAATCGCATCTCATGGACTTCATCAACAAATGGAGCTGCCGACAACTGAACCACCTTCATAACAACCTTTTTCACTTTGAGCATTAGCTCATACTTCTTTTATCTCTGAGTTAAAGTCATAAGTGAGTCGATTTAATGTTGTTTTGTTATCGCCAATTGTTCCGGACCTCTGACCTTAAATAAAAATCCGATGCGGACCTTTCAGTGATACGCTTGAGAAGCCCTGCCATAGATCAAAGCAGAATCAGGTCCGTCTTCAAAAAGACAGTCTGTGTAATAATGTTACAGTTGTCTAACCTGTTGGTTTGTTTCCAATCAGTCAGTGGGATATTTTTGGAATAGACTTTGGGCAAAAATGAACCGTGTAAATGTCACATTTGCTTATATAAAGGTTATATAAAAAGAGGTATCTGAACTAAAATGTCGATGAAGACAGTTGCCCACACTGTAACTACAAGATCACATGTTTTTGTCATTGTTCAAGGTTTTGGGGAAAGTGTTCCCATGCCAGGAAAGCTTTGTGAATTGTGCGATGCAGAGAAGAGAAATGGGAGGGCAGAGAAAAGGTGGAGCGAAACGCAACAGGGCGAAGTGAATTCTCTCCTCTCCTCCTCGTCTTTCTTTGGGCCTCTTTCCTGACAAATCTACATGTTATCAGTTCCCTGGCAGTTCGTCCCCTCAGAGCTGTTAAAGTCCACTCTGTCCCCTGAAACTCTGCAGCCAAAGAAAGGCCGCTGCCAGACTGAAAAGGTTACCGATTCAGTTAGTGCAGCTGACTGCAACGTCTGTCTTGCCAAAGTGTCCCCCGAGTCAAACTCTGGACACTCTGACATTCTTTCCATTCACGTGACGACACTGACAATGTCTCAAATATAATAGTTTATATTATAAAGGTTTTTCACTTCTTTTCTGTCTGAATAATGGCATGTGAACATACATCCAGACGGTGTCACCTGTAGAAGAAAATGAATTACCTGACAGTTTGTCTTAATTTATCCTGATATCCTCTTTCCTGTTCACTGATTAAGTTCCTATTGTTTTCTCTGATCAACAAACTTGTAGTGTCTCCTGTGTTAATTAAGTCTGTCTGCCTAGCTGTTAAAACATAGCATTTTACTTTGGTCACTGTGAGTTAGACCTTTTGTTTAGAGCTGGAGCCAGCTCCAGCCGAGTTAAACTTTACTTCATTTAAACAAAGGACAGTTTTTCAATAGTTTGAACAGATGGTATTGGGTCTATGCAAGTATACTCACGTAGTTTTGTGAGTGAATGTCTTCTCGGCTTTATTTTTCTGTTGCTTTCTGTAACTTGGTATAAAACCCTAACCAGAAAACTCATTCTGGTCAGAGAGAATCCTAGCCTAGAAATCTAGACGCGCCCTAAGCGCAAGCAAATGTAATTTGCAGCCAGGGTCGTCTAGCAACTCTCCGTTGGCTTGCGAGCTGGAAAAACCAAACTCTAGTCAGGCCAATCACATCATGTAGAGAGTTGGTGGGCTTAACATAATGACGGCAGAGTTGCGACGGTTCCGCGTGAATTCCCTGCTACTTGAAAACAAAGAAGATAGCTGCTGCTGCTGTTGAACAGCGGCCTTTGGAATCAGCTTTAGCCGCGACTCTGGAAGACTTGGAGTTAAGCTTTTCTTTGAGAAAAGAACAAAGAATGGCACTGAAGTCATTCTTAAAAAAGGAAGATGTGTTCGGAGGTTTGCCGACCGGATATGGCAAAAGTTGAATCTATCATCTAGCGTTCCTCTGTTTGGTTGTAGCGCTATCTTATTGCGTGCAGAGGGAATTTGAAAGACAACCGTTTATCCCGCCCCTCGGATTGAGCCCTGCCAATGGTGAGTTCCCAGACCAAACATCTTGATGTGGGTCTGGCTTGTCAGGCTAAGAGAATCCTACAGCTTCTTGTGAACTTCTCTCTCCACTACACAGTGAATAAAACTTATCTGAACCAGCCACTGAATCGGACCTGAGAGAACTTTTTCTTCCACACACCCAACTTAACTTCTGTAAAGTAAGTCTGTAAAGTAGTGAACGGCAGTAAAAACAGCAACAACCTTCGAGCTCGCAAGCAAAACTTGAAAATGTCAAGTTTTGAAGAAAATTTGGATCGTGCAACAAGGCAGTCCTGCTTGGCTCTTTCGGGGGAAACTTTCAACAGCCAATAGAGAAGTCGGCTGGTCAAGTCAGCTACAAACTATAGAAATAAAATGACCCATAATCCATTTTATTTTGTGCCACAAATTGTCAACTGGTCGAAATGGCAGAGTTTTAGATGGAAGCTCAACGAGCGTCCGCCAGCACGCTATGTAATCAAGAGAGCTAGAGTGACTGAAGAGAGAGAGCGTGCCGAGCAGCAGAACACAGCAGTGATTCGGAGAAATAAATTGTTGTTTTCGGCGATTCACCACTAGATATGCAGGTGTAGCAAGCATCTCACTATCACTACCGTTATCCACACTCAATACAGGACTTTCACCCAGGAGACCGTGGTTCGTGTCCCGCGTGTCACGTTTCCTAAAGTCGCTTTCTTCTTTTCCTAAACCCAACCGTCCCGTTCTTCCCGCGTGTCACGGAAACGTAAGCCCACCGACGACCTTTTCCTTAACATAACTGCTTCAAAAGGGACGCCAATAGTCCCGACCAAGCGCGTTTAGATAAAGCGCGTTATATGACGCTAAAGGAGACTTTTAGCGTCAATAACAATGACAAAGGCACCTGACCAAGCGTCCGTATTTTACGAGATGGGAGTGAGAATCTGTTGAACATTCAGGCCAAAATCTCTTATTGTACACCTAATATGTAAAATTCGAACTTACTGACTTGGGGATGAAGCCTTTTTGATTTGCCCTCTTGTGCCACCCTAAGGACACACTTTGAAAATCTTTGATTCATCTCACGTATGAAGAATTACTGTGAAATGTGTATAGCATCCTCTGTGCACACTCATGCGTTTGTAGTCTCCGATCAACTCCCATGTCTTGAATCACTGAAGCCTTTAGCTAACAGCACTACTGAGGATAGAACACCATCAGAACAATACAAACAAAACAGTCTTTTGTTCAGTAAAACAAAAGACATAAAAGTCAACTTGCTCGATTGCTTTCAATAGCAGAGCATACAGTAACTTGGGAACAATTGTGTGGATTTGACAGTTAGATGGATTCTACAATAATTTAATAACCGAGAAACCCAGGAGTCTTTTATTTTAACTGGCAGGTTTGTTCTTCAGGGACACCTGCTGTGTACGCGTGAGCTCCGAGACCACCAGAGGAGCATGTAATATTAACTATTCTGATGAACTGACAGTAGATGAAAAGGTACAAAAGCACAGATTAAAAATTAATCTCAATAGACAGCCGTCACATTAAAGGTTTAAACGGTGAGTGTTCAAGTGCAGTTATTTAACATTTAATTCAAACCTCATAAGTGTCTTCGACAAATCAGACCATTATTAAGACTTTTTACAGTTTTTTTTTTTCATCAACATCTCAGCATCTTGTACATCAAGCTGTGTTAGATTTGGTAGAACATCTCCCATTGAAGCCCAAAACATACTTAAAACAAGAAATGTTTGTCCTGGCAGGCAATGGTCACACTTCTCTCACAATATATTTTCAACTTGTCCTGTCGAGAATCAGTTTGGGCTGTTACGGGAACCGTGTGGGGATTTTGGTGTTTTTTTATGGAGCAATGGTTCAAATGGTTCCCAGGTTGGTTTTCCACAGACAGTTGGTGCTGTAACGGTCCAACACACCAGGAAAAGCAACACATTTTTTCACATCTTTTGGTAAATTGACTGGATAGTCTCGCTGTTTCCCTTCCTGCTCAGCTGTAGAACGCCCCGTGGTTTGCGTGAAAATAGAGCTGGCGGAGAGCCACTTTATGCACGCTTCTGGGACGCGCCGTGGTGTGGCTGGTGGAATATCAAGCATTGACTTGATTGCTCGCGGAGGTCGCAGCACCTCCGGAATGCAGCGCAGACGCGCCTGGTGGAAAATACTGTAGGGGTTAGACTTGGGACATAAGCAGCCCTCAGAGACCTAGAAGTCACTTCCATTTTTTGTTTCTGCTTTATTCACAATGAGAGATCAGTGACATATTCGTGAAGAAGCTTTAGGTGATGGGGAGGATTTGGATAAGGTGTTTGACATTTGTTGTTGGACAGCTAGTGAAGCTGCAGACGTATAGACATGATGTGGTGACAGAAAAGAGATTTGTGGAGGTTTAATGTAAAGCATAAAAAAAATAAAAAAAACTTCCAACAGTGTAATTCTGCCCTGTCTTTGCAGGCTGTTTTAACAGAAACCAATAAACACAGTGAACTATGGCGTGCCAGCAATAAGCAATAGGGTGAACTTTGGGGAGTGAGGGATGCAAAGGGAAACCATGGCACTCTGAGAGCATTAGTTTGTATGTCTACAAATCTAAGCCAAGCTTATATCTGATGTATGGCATGCATATACACAGAATATACACCGAGACGAGCAGTGTAAGTTTGTTGTTTTTTTCCCCTGACATTTCCTTGAGCAGCTGAAAAGCTTTTTTGATGTTCACAAGAATTTCTTTGACAGGCAGACGAATACACTTGATAAATATTTAATCCGGTGCCCTTGTGTTTTAACGCACAGGAGCCCAAACAAATCAAAGAGCACCTTGCTTGGCCCTGAAACATATACAGTCCAATTTAAAAAGGCCAAAATAAAGTGTTTGCTGCAGCTTCTGAAATACCAGGTAGTGTGAAACAATGTTTCCAAAGCATGTCTGTACAGATAGATTTCATGGCTATTAACTGTTCTTCTGACAATGTGAACAATATCACAAATAATATCATTTGTCAGGGCTGTTAAATAAAAGATGTACTTTTTTGCAGTAGCAGTATACTTTTGGGGTAACTTCCTGTATTATATGTTCCTTTGTTGTATGTTTTTACGTGTCCAGTCACGTAACCTACCAGCGATCGGAAGAAACACAATGGAGTTCTATGCAGACATAAATAGACACAAATCAATCAGTTCCATCTCCTCGTATACCACAGACAGTGGTGTTACATACCATCTTTGGCGGTCATTCAGAATTCATAGAACCGCAGTTGCATACATAACTCTCCTGTTGTAGTTGTACTTGTTTTTCGAGACTTTCTTGTGCAAAGAGCTGAACATAAATTCATAATCATTCTTAGTCATCTTGGGCAAAAGATGAAAACTGCATGTTGAGAGAGAGGAGGTAATAAAGCAGAGAAACTAATCAAAGAGAGATGGAGTCCCTCCGTCCAAATGTTCTCGTCCCTGAAGTTTGGCAGACTCTCCGGCTGCCTCTTTATGAGAGCAACAACAAACACAGTTACACCGTAAGGGCTGCTGGGTATTACACCTCAATGCTGTATACCTACTGACCAAACTATCGATAGCAATGAGAATTGAAAAATCTAAAATACTGACAGAAAAGATGTGTTTCTTTTCTTCAGATGTCAGTAGAATAAACCTGCAATCTGCTTCTCTAGGTTTAGTTTTGACAAGCAGACCTGTCCCAGGCAACTGAGAGCTCTGTACGGTTCATAACCTAGCAGCAGGACTGTACAGAAACGTATTTTGGCCCTAAACCATTTAGAGCTTTATAAACCGTAGAATTTTAAAATCAATTCTTTGAAACACATGGACATTTCTTTAAAAGTCTTGCTGAGACAAAATGTCTGACACTGACTTTAATTTTTTCAGTTTTAGCTTTGTATAACTGGAGGAAATGTTTTCACATCCAATCACTTATTTGTTTGATGCACTTAATCAGTGATTGCATGGGACCATAGTCACTTGGTGATATTGTTATGCAAACCATTTAATGTCTACCATACACCACAAGACTTTAACCAGACTTTGAAAGGACTGAAGTCTGACACCATTTCACATTTAAAGACAATCATCTCACATCTAACATTAAAGATTGTCAGGATATGTAAAGACTGGAGATCTTGCAGGGTCACAAATTGCAAGACTACAACTAGATTATTTTTTTAACCTAGCTAGCTAGCACTAGCTGGTAACTTGAGGGAAAGTTTGCCGATTTTCAGTTCTGCCGTACATGCAGATGAATGACTGCAGTACCTGGAGGTCTGTGTTTATCCGCCGGTAAAACTCCTGTTGGATGACACATTTAAGAAGGGTTGAAAATCTCCAACTTTCACTCTTTAGCGCTTAGCTTAGCATCATAGCAACCATAAACAACACTGGCTCTAGCCATTTGCTTCTTCCTGTTTTGTGCTGGAGCGAGGGCACCCATTGTTTGGTGACAATGTTCACGTGATTTAACTTCACTACCAAGACTTAAAACTTACGATAATATTAAATACGTTTGATTTCATCAGAACGTAAAGAAGGGAAAAAGACTGAGACTGAGTTTTATGACCACCAAACAATTGAGACGACAGGAGCAAGACTATTCCAATATTGGAAATTGGTCTGCGACTTGGTCTGTGGAATTGCTTGAAAAGTCATTTGGAGTAAGGTCGGCATAAGATGAATACAGATGCTTTATTCGTCAATCAATATGTTAATTCACACCATGCAGTTTAAATGTATCTCTCCACGTATCTACCCCTAGGCGTGCGCCCTAGTGTGTTGCCTGCATGGTCTAAAATGTTATTTACTTTAATCTGAGTTTGTGGGAGCATGTAGAGGATAAACTAGAGACCCGAGAATGGAGCCTTGGGGAACACCACACAACATTTATGTTTGCTCAGACATAGGAGCAAGACACCCACACTCCTTGTAATGTTTTTTGTAGCTGTTTTGTGTCTAGTCGTTCTGCGTCTCCTTGAAGTGGTTGTGTGTCTTTTTGTAGTCTTTTTGTACCGTTTTTGTCTGTAGTTATTTTCTGTCTTTTTGTAGTTGTTTTGTCTTTTCGTAGTTGTTTTGTGTCTTTTTGTAGCTGTGTCTAGTTATTTTGTGTCTCGTTAAAGTTGTTTTGAATTTTTGTTGTCTTTTGTCACTGTTTATGTCTCTTTGTAGTCTTTTTGTAGCTGTTTTGTGTCTGTAGTTGTTTTATGTCTGTAGTTGTTTCGGTGTAGTTGTTTCATGTTTTTTGTAGCTGTTTTGTCTACTTGTTTTGCGTGTCTTTGAAGTTGTTTCGTCTCTTTGTAGTCTTTTGTCTTTGTCCGTGTTGTATATTTTTTTGTAGCCGTTTTGTGTCTGTAGTTGTTTTGGGTCTCTTGTAAGTTGTTTTGTGTCTCGTAGTCGTGTTACGGTTCTTTCAAAAAGATCAAATACATCTATCCAAATCCCTGTACTAGCAGTGGAATCTAATATGTTTAACTGTTACTCAATGAGAAGGAAGGAAGGCAGATGGGGAGAGATGAACATGGCAGAAGTGATGAGAAGGGAGGGCTAAGGAAGAAGGAGTGTTGTGTGAACGAAACAACCATTTGCTTGATCTGGAAGTGGAAAGTGGAGCTGACAGTAATAACAAAGGGGCCATGAATCAGAGCCATAATTAAATGTAAGCCTTGGACCAAGGTGAGACTTGGAATGAAGTGTTTCTTGGAACCCCCGGCATGAGTCGTCCAGCCAGACTCCAGCCAATGATAAAGAGCAGAGAGAAGAGATGGGAGAGCGGCCAATGTCGGGTCATTTTTGGGGGAGTGTTGGGAGGAAGAGGAGGGAGGATATTTCTATTTTAGCCTTTATTGAAATTGGTCCAAGGGATAAATCAGCTAAGCACAGCAACACTTTACACAGTGACTAACACACAGTGCATTCAGGTGCTTTATGGATTATGGCAGTTATTCCCAACCAGGGGTACTTCTACTCCAGGGAGTACTTCTGCAGTCTTCAGGGGGCACGTGGAAAGATTGTGGAGCAACTCAACTAATTTGAAAAAAATTGTGTTGAAATGAAAAAAATGTTTGAGTTGATTAAAGGGGCCCATATTATGCTTTTCCGTATTTTCTGTCATATCTTTAATGTCATGATGTCCGATTTTCATGTTAAACGTGGCCAAAACTATGGAAATAAAGAGGTAAACGTATTTTAGAGAAATCCCTGTGACCTAAAACTTTCAGATTTCCAACTGTTCTGGACGCTCCGGTTTTTTCTACTCTCGGCTCCGTGTCAGGTAACGCTTAACCGGCCTTCTATGGGACATAGAATTGATTGGTCATCTGCTCCAGGCAGGAACTACTGGAGTGTTTTTTTAAGTTACTGCGGTGTTAACATTGTCGCATGTAGCTACATGCTAATGGCAGTAAAATATGTAGGCTAATCATGGCTGCCAATGTTGTTAAATTCTCCACAATTCCTAAACATTTCTGCTTATGTAGTAGTTGGTTCCAAAGCCTTTATCTCATATGGACAGTATGATAAAGATAGTGTTTTTTGAACATTAACGTGGTTAATGTGGAGCAGTTTTGAAGTACTCAAGACCGGTCTTGGTCTTGACACCGGTCTCAAGACCACTTTTTGAAGGTCTCGGTCTTGTCTCGGAATCGACCCCGTTTTTACTCGGTCTTGTCTTGGTCTCAGATAAAGGAGAAAAAGCTCTGGCCATCTGGCACTGGTCTGGTCTTGTTCTTGACTCGGTCTCGCTCCCTCAAAGTCTTGTTCTTGTCTCGGTCTTGATACACTCTGGTCTTGGTGCTGACTTGGTCTTGGTTTAGTTGGTCTTGACTACGACACTGATGTGGTGTTAGTCTAAGTTTAGTAATACTGTTAACATGTGTTTAAATCTGAACGTGAAGCAAGTTTTTAGTCTAAAAAAAAGACACAAACAGAATCTGCTCTTTGAGGCACAAATTGGGGCAATTATGTGTCCATGAAAATGGTAAAAGTTTGCGGAAAAAAGGCGCACCTTGGGTTGTACGACGGAATAAGACATGAAGACTATGGAAAAAGAGGAGAGATCGTTTTGCTCGTCAAATGCTGCTAGCCAACTCATAGCTATTGTGCATTGTGGAGATGCTACATTGGTAGTCTTGCATTGCCAGACCTTCAACCACAGCGCTTCAGAGGAGGGTCTGGCTAGTCCACGCAGCATTCCGGGATGGGAAAAAAACCTGCTCTGGTTTATTGGCATTTCTTTACAGCAATCACAATTGTCTTGGGCGGCACCTCTGCAACATAGCCTCGGGAGGTAATATGTTTTGGTGGAACATGTGTACGTTCAAAGGTTGTTTTAGTCGTGCAACAGAAAACTCAGATTGGACAGATAGTCTAACTAGTTGTCTGGATCTGGGTTTAAAATTACTACACAAAGAAAGAGGAAGGTAACGGACATCTGGCCAAAAGAGTGACATCCGGCGGAATTTCCAGCAGCAATGGAGCAATCCCGGAAGTGGAACGTCGTGGATATAGACTACTACATTGGTACATTTGCACAAATACACGGACTGCAAAAACAGGGTGGACAAATATGTGTGAATAGATGCAAGGAAAGAAATGTATGTTACCTTTGCTTCATAGAAATAGAGTAAAACATAACTCAGTTTGTGGTTTTTGTGGAGCAAGAGATGACAGAATGAGAGGAAGAAGACTGCAGGAATGTACTAATTTGGAGAGCAGAGCTGCACCTTTACACTGTTTACTTTAGTTTGGTTCAGGTAAAGTTAAGGTTCATCTTTTTTATTTTCAGTTTGACTGTATTCTCATTGCAACAGCAGTGTGAATAGGACTGAAAAAAAGATACACAAAATGGTAAAACAAATGTGGAAGCAGACAAGAAAAGACACGACTGTGTTGGAGATTAAATGACAACTGGAGACAAGATGGAGGAGAACAAGGGAAGGCAGAAAAATAGCTGAAAAGAAAATCGCTTACAGGGGTGACACCGGGACACAAAGAAACTCAGTGACACAGAGACAACAGCAGAAATAACTTCCATATACACGTCAGGAATATAACAAAACCATAAATAGTTATCAGAACTACATTCCTTTAAGAGAAAGGCAGTAATATAAAAGCTATTTTTAACCTAAAGGGAGAGGAACAACAACCAATAATGAAAATTGTGATGAGGTTTAATTCAATGAAGCAAAAATGAGAGCTAGAAAAAAATGTTTTTTTAGATTTCTAATGGGAGATTTGGAGTGATGCTGCTGTTCAGAAGGAGGAAGGTTATTTCGGAGTAGCGTTGCCAGATGGTAAATGTTAAACTGGTAACACTTTACAATAAGGTACACAAAAAAGTAGGTAGTTAATGATTAACGAATGAGGAACAAATGGTTAGTTAATGAGTAATTACTGATTAACTACCTACTTTTTTGTGTACCTTATTGTAAAGTGTTACCGTTAAACTATTTTACAGAGGCTTAAAATTATCAGATTTTGAGGATCACAGGAACAAATAGGTGAAAGGACTTTTTACGCCTGCTATTACGGAATTAAATCATAAGACAGCACGACTGGAATCCTGTTCATATTCTGCAACAGTTAAGGCTATAAGCCAAGCTCATTAAATACATAACTGTTCTTACTGGTGCAGTCAAAACAACGCAACACAGCATACCTAAGCGAACGAAGCAGATTAAGGATCCATATTTTGCTCTCCTGGTCATGTCCTGAAATTAATTAAAACGACAGCGTAGATGAAAAAAACAACCCAACCAACTTTTTGTCAACTTTCGTTAATGTAACAAAGTCCCTATTTGTGTGTGTGTATGTGTTTTCTCCAATATCATCCCACAGTCCAACACATGCAGGTCTGAGAGAATGATTACTCTAAAACACTTCTAAGTGTGAATGTGAGTGTGAATGCGCTGTAGCCTGGTATAACTTGGCTCTCCCAGTGCATGCTGGTCTACTCTCAGGCTGTGGAGTTTTTTTGTTCTTTGTGGATTGATCTGGTTGGCAGAGTTTGGACATTAGAGTCAGGGGCGTTTGTCTCCTTTAGGGACTGTTCGTTATTTAATTAAGGAGCCACCGGAGGAGTTTTGTGGCCTCTAACCTAAAAAGACGTGACCCTCCCCACGTCAGTAATAATTTTCCTATGACCCTCCAAAACGATTTGAAAAAAAGGAATGACCCTCCCCTCGCGTGCAAGTTTGCACTTAACAAAGAAGTACAGATACCATTTGATTTTTACAGCCATGATGTATAAGAGTTAACCTCTGCATTCTCATCTTACACAGCCCACTCCTCTGTTATGGTGTGTTAGCCATTTCAGTAGATTTACTCACTAACATTGTTGTGGAAACACAATAAGCATGGAAACTAAATGCATTATATTCCAAAACACATATGTTTATTTTTAAAGTTTTTAAGTGACATTGTAACAACTTAACAATTCGCCCTTATGAAATCCAATCGCGGCACGGCTGTTTTGGAACACAATAGACAGACGCTTAAATTCAACTAAAATGTAACAGTGAACAATCAGTGTTTGACCTACAGTCTGTTGAGATGCCTCTCCAAACGCAGAAACCGAGCACAGTCACACCATAAAACGTTAAGACAAGTTGAGATAAAAGATCCACATTTTGCCGCAATCCAATGACAAAAAAAAGTAATCCACAGCGATCAGGAGATCCACAAAAAGGTAAATGACACGGTGTATCCAGCAAGGCCGATATGAGCGTCACATACGAGGCCTCTCCACTTCGCCGTTTAAACAAAGTGGAATAAACGTACAAAAGTCCAAATCTACACAAAACCCGCAATCAATTAGTAAGCTGACATCACATTTATATACATGGCATTTAGGAAACCTTTATTGCCAGGTTGGCACGGTAAGATGTCAGACTAGTGCAACAGTAATTTTCGTTTTTTTGCGTCCTGCTGCTCCCATCGTCAGCCAGGTAATATTTTTTTTACCAAAGCAGTATATGAAATCAGATGTATTACCTATCACCATTTAGTTGTTTTGTGTTATTTAAGATATTTATTCAATATCTGGTCATGCCAGATGTAATTATTCCACTAATTTTTTAAACAATGCAATTACCCGTTTGAGCCACCAGGGGGGCAGTGCTCCTCCTGCCCCCCCCAGCAAACTCCGCGTATGGGGTCAGACCATCTGCTAGGGGGCCGAGACTGAGAGCTACTGGATAAATATGCACCAAACAAGCCACTTTGAAATTTTGCTCTTTTCATGAATAAAAAAGTTGGGTGACCCCCCCACCCAGACTAAAAAATGTTGGATGACCCTCCCCTCAGCATAAAATAAAAAGACATGACCCTCCCCTATTTTCCTCCGGTGGTCCATTCCATAAATACCGAACGATCCCTTAGCTTCTAACTTCTCACCACGTAGCCGTGTGGCACTAGCGATGGGAATGTCTGTCGGTTCTTCACTCGGTCTACCACTTGGGTTGAAAATATCTGGACAAATATGGATGGATTGCCACTACATAGGGTACAGGCTTTCATAGTGCCCAGAGGAATTATAATTATTATGAATGAATTATTATGATAATTGTTATGAATTATAATAACGTTGGTGATCCTCTGACTTTTCATTTGTCCAATACTTTAATGATTAAATACTTGCAGAACTAATGAAATTCCATCAGCCTCAACTGTACTTGTGTTATGTGCTAATTAGCAAATGTTAGCATGCTAACACATTAAACTAAAATGTTCATGATAAAAAATTGTACATGCTAAATGTCAGCATGTTAACATTGCCTTTTGAGTATCTTAGCATGCTGTCGGGCTTTTAGCTGGACTCTTGGCGTCACTTTTCAAAGCTCTGGGTCGGGACTCTTGGCATTATTATTTGACTGCTAGCATGGCTGTAGACTCTTTTTATGAAATAGTATTAGATTTGGTGACTTTATAGGCATCAAAATAAAAATAAAAACACACAAGTACACAAGTAGCCACCTCTAATGCCTGTCCATCAGCCTCATTCTAGCACCAACAACGTAGCATCTGGTTTTAATGTTACAGTTGTAGACTCATATTTCTCTTGACACAACTTCAGTGAAAAGCACCCATTGTGTTCATAAAATCAACCGAAACCCACAATACATAAAATGGACACTTAATTTAACACATCATTTCAGAAGTGAAGGGGACAGACTCTTCAGGAGGATGATTTTTATTGCAAGATTTGCAAGATCATTTCCATAAACCATTATTTACTGCTTGTGTAGTGTAGGGGGGTTGGGGGCAAGCACCCCCCCGGAGAAATCTTTGGCTGTAATGGCCCAAACTTGGTGGCCCACGGCACACTCTAATGCCACTATTCCATCATATACACACATCTTAATTATTACATATTTAAATGAGTTTTCCTCCCTATATTTTTATTATATATTATTTTATTATTGCCTATATCTATAAGAGTCGATTCATCAACTAAGACAACCTGAATAACGTGCACGTCACCCACTTATGGTGCGTTCAATTCAACTCAGATGTGTTGAAAGTGTCTGTGTCTGCTATGCCCTTGCTAAAGAACATTAATGTTACTGGGTGAACCAAATGGTAAAGGTTCAAAGACAATAAAAAGCGGATCGGTATAAAGTTTGAAGCAGCAGTTTGACAGACAGTAATGATGGTTTTGGTTGAAGCTACTTGCTGAAAGTGTGGAGTTCTTCAGGCAAGCTTTGTCCTCCATCTGAACTCCGTCATTATCAAAAATCAGTTCGTAGCCTGTGGACAGATCTTTGAGAAGAAACCCGGAGCCTTCAGGAAAAGTATGACTGATACACACACACATTCCTGCATGCCGGAGCACACACACACACACACACATGAAACACTCACCCGAACATACAGAACACATTTAAACACATGATTGTCCACAGAAAGCAGGTTGTCATCTGCAAAATAAATCACAACTTTTGAGTGTTATCAGCGGTTTTTAAAGACTGTTAGCTAATAAAATAGCATTTAGTCCTTCGAAACCCAGCACACTTTTCTGCATGATGGTTAGGGTTATTATAGTTTATTACATAATGTAAAAAAAATATCCATTTAATATGTCTGTCATGGGTTGGTGTTGTATCTTATTTTGGTAGTCTGTTTCTGTTCTGTATTTTGCTTAGTTTCCTGTTTTATTTTGATAATCTGTTCTCTGTCTTGTCTTGTCTTGTTTTACTATATGTTTTCCCGCTCTTGTGATTACCTGATGTTTTCCACCTGTTTCCCAGCACTTGTGTCACCTGCCTCTTGTTTCCTCGTTACCCTGTGTATTTAGTCTTTGTCTTCCCCTTGCCTTTGGTCGGATCATTGTTTTGTGTCTGATTGTGTTCCTGTCCTGTCAGCACGTCGTAGCCTGTACCATTGTTTTGGATTCCTCCCTGCTTTATTTTGTAAGTTTTTCCTCTGAGCTCTTCATAGTGTTTCCAGCCTCGGTGCTGCCGTTTTTTCGTTGTCAAAATAAATTCCTGAACTCAAGCCATCTCCTGCCTGCCTGCCTCTCCCTGCATTTGGGTCTGCTATTCCTCACTTAACCATGACAGAATGATCCGACCCGATATGGACCCAGCAGCTATGGCATTCAAGCCAGTTATTCACCCACTGGACTCGGATGGAGAACTGTTGATTTAGTTTTTCCGCTCCCTTCATGAGGAGGACCCCGCCTTCGCTAGGCACCTTATGGAGGTGCGTTGGCAGGCCACAGCACAGGAGTTTCGCCTCCCCGTCTCCTTGCCTGTTTTTTGTCCTGAGCCTCAGCTAACCTGTGTACCTGAGCCTGAGCTAACCTGTGTTTCTGAGCCTGAGCTAACTTGTGTATCTGAGCCTGAGCTGACGTGCAACCCTTCTGTTCCCGAGCTGACGTGCAACCCTTCTGTTCCCGGGCTGGCATGCAGCTCTCCTGACCCTGGGATGACGTGCAGCTCTCCTGATCCCGGGCTGACGTGCAGCTCTCCTGAATTCAAGCTAGCTAGCAACCTCCCTGAGCCCCGGCTAGCTAGCAACCTTCCTAAATCCAGGCTAGCTAGCAAACCCCCTGAATCCAGGCTAGCTAGCAACTTTCTTGAGTCCCGGCTAGCTAGCAGCTCTTCTGAATCCAGGCTAGCTAGCAGCCCCCTTGAGCCCAAGCTAGCTAGCAGCCCTCCTGAATTCAAGCTAGCTAGCAACCTTCCTGAGCCCAGGCTAGTTAGCAGCTCTTCTGAATCCAGGCTAGCTAGCAGCCTTCTTGAGCCCCGGCTGGCTAGCAGCCCCCTTGAGCCCAAGCTAGCTAGCAGCCCTCCTGAGTCCAGGCTAGTTAGCACTCTCCCAGATCCCAGGCTTGCTAGCAGCCTTCCTAGTGTCCCCAAGCTGCCCAGTGTCCCAGCACTGCCCAGCTTACCCAAGCTTCCTAGTGTTCCTGAGCTTCCTCCAGAACCAGCCCTCCAGAACCTCGGCCTGCTAGCAGCCACTCTGAATCTCCGCTGACGTGCAGCCTTCCAGAATCTCCGCTGACGTGCAGCCTTCCAGAATCTCCGCTGACGTGCTGCCTCCCAGAATCTCCGCTGACATGCAGCCTCCCAGAACCGCCGCTGACGTGCAGCCTTCCAGAACCGCCGCTGACGTGCAGCCTTCCAGAACCGCCGCTGACGTGCAGCCTTCCAGAGTCTCCGTTGACCGCTCTGCTAGAGTCTTCCAGTCGCCCAGAGTCTACGTCGACAGACCTCCCAGAGTCTACGTCGACAGACCTCCCAGAGTCTACGTCGACAGACCTCCCAGAGTCTACGTCGGCAGACCTCCCAGAGTCTACGTCGGCAGACCTCCCAGAGTCTACGTCGGCAGACCTCCCAGAGTCTACGTCGGCAGACCTCCCAGAGTCTACGTCGGCAGACCTCCCAGAGTCCACGTTGACAGCTCTCCCAGAGTGTTCACCTACGGGCAAGCCTAAGGCCTTGCCGGTCTCTGGACCTCCAGAGACCTCCCCAGTGACTTTGCCGGTCCCCGGCGCCCCTGAGACTGTCTGTGGGACCGCCCTTGAGACCACCCCAGTGACTTTGCCCTTGTTTTCGGTCAGACCCACTCCTGCCCCTCGTGTCCTGTCGGCGGTCACGCCGACTCCTGCCCCTCGTGTCCTGTCGGCGGTCAGGCCGACTCCTGCCCCTCGTGTCCTGTCGGCGGTCAGGCCGACTCCTGCCCCCCGTGTCCTGTCGGCGGTCAGGCCGACTCCTGGCCCCCATGTCCTGTTGGCACCCCAGTCAACCTCTGCCCCGGTTGCCTGGCCACCTGACTCCAGCCCAGCTGCCCCTTCACCTGCGCAGCCTCCCAAGGGGCTCCACCTTGGCCAACCTGCTCGGCCCCCGGAGGGGCGCTGCCCTCGACGTCCTGCCCGGTCGCCTGAGTGCCCTCGACGTCCAGTACGGCCACCAGAGAGATTCTGCCTTCGTCGCTGGTGGCCAGAAGGGTTCTGCCTTCGTCGCAGGCCGCCTGAAGGTTTTTGCTCTCAGTCCGCTGTTGCCGAGGCCTCTCTGCCCCCTGTTGCCGAGGCCTCTCTGCCCCCTGTTGCCGAGCTCTCTCTCAGTCCCGAGTGACCTCTCTCTGTTCCCGAGTGGCCCCTTTCTGTGTTCCCCAGAGTGGCCCCACTCTCTGTTCCCTGTGCCCCAGTGACTCTCTGTTCCCTGGTCCCCAGTGGCTTTCTGTCTCCCCCGGACTCTCTTTCTCCCCTCCGGGGTTGACTTATTTTGTTTCTGTAGTCGTCCCTCCTCCGGGCCCCCTCCGCCCTCCCTGGGTTGTTTCTGCCTGTTTTTTGTTTTTTGGACATCTGGGATCTGTCCCTTGGGGGGGGGGGGGGGTCCTGTCATGGGTTGGTGTTGTATCTCATTGTGGTAGTCTGTTTCTGTTCTGTATTTTGCTTAGTTTCCTGTTTTATTTTGATAATCTGTTCTCTGTCTTGTCTTGTTTTACTATATGTTTTCCCGCTCTTGTGATTACCTGATGTTTTCCACCTGTTTCCCAGCACTTGTGTCACCTGCCTCTTGTTTCCTCGTTACCCTGTGTATTTAGTCTTTGTCTTCCCCTTGCCTTTGGTCGGATCATTGTATTGTGTCTGGTTGTGTTCCTGTCCTGTCAGCACGTCGTAGCCTGTACCATTGTTTTGGATTCCTCCCTGCTTTATTTTGTAAGTTTTTCCTCTGAGCTCTTCATAGTGTTTCCAGCCTCGGTGCTGCCGTTTTTCGTTGTCAAAATAAATTCCTGAACTCAAGCCATCTCCTGCCTGCCTCTCCCTGCATTTGGGTCCGCTATTCCTCACTTAACCATGACAATGTCAGGAGTTGTTATCACGTTGTAACTTTTGTTTCTTCCCGATATCCAATCCAGTGCCTGATACTAAGGGTGCTTTAACATCTTGGTTTGGTTCATTCAGGCTGCTCAGTCAAACCCTAAATCAAAGTTTTAATTGCACTTGCAGTTTGTTTGTGGCATTGAGATTTCAACACAATATACACTGTAAAAGGATGACAAGGACTGTCACATCGCAATCGCACTCAACAAAAATGGCTTTTTTTTTGGTCTGAATTTCAAACTGGAAACAGGTGAATTCTGAGAAGTGCACTTCAGCAACTTGCATATACCAGAGTCTCTGGAGGAGAAAACAGTTAAATACCCAGTGGATATTTGATTTGGACTATGAATTATTTGGCTCGATGTTCACAGTGCTGCAAGTGTGTGTGTGTGTGTGTGTGTGTGTGTGTGGCTGCCAAAAGGACAGATTTAAGGTCTGGAGTTTTCAGTTCTGTCGATACTAAACAGCAGACGTCTAAACAAGAACGCAAAAGCTTCAGGCCCAGTGTGTATGTGTGTGTGCAGGTATGACTTCTTCACAACAGACAATATCAATGTTTTAATAAAGTGTATGTGATGCGAAAAAACAATCAGACAAAATGTAATCCAGCGTTAGGTTACAACTCTCTCTCTCTCTCTCTCTCTCTCTGTATCTCTCTTTATTGTCACCAAAAGTACAAACATCCCAGCAGCAGTTTTTTTTTCCTTGAGATGACATTTTTTGCCCTTTCGACACTTCCCGGTCCTCTTGCGATGCTCCCTCCTCCTTTTCCTCTTCACACTGCTGCCGTGGCAACAGAGGACAGGGAGCGAGGAGGTGGGGGGTGGAGGGGAGGGGGTCGGAGGGGAGGGAAAGAAAGAGACAGTGACAGAGAGAGGCAGGGAGAGAGGGACACAGAAATAGAGAGAGAGGAGAAGATTGGTGAAGATGAGATTGGAGTCTGGGCCAGAGGCGCTATGAAACAGGGAGAGGACTGCAGTTTTTGGTGTGTTGGTGTGTGCGTGTCGTTGCATAATCCCACTTCAGTCAGTGGTCAAAGCTAAAAATGAATCCAGTTCTATGACAACAGTCACACTTATGTGAAATAGTTCTTCTTTTCTTCTCTCTAGCCTTATTACACAATCCGCAGTCTCGCTGTACATTTGTCATTTTGTGTTTGTCCGTGTTCGTGGCTGTATGTATGTATAAAGTCTTTGTTTAAAATGTCAAATGGGTCTTAATGGAATGTCAAATGTAGTCAATGTTTCAGCCAACATTATACCTTTCTTCCAGCAAAATAAGCGCTTATATGCAGGTTTTTTTAAATACTACAAAACCCACTAGAAATCGGCAAAAGACTCCATAATCAGGAGATTAGTAGGCCTTTCTGTTCTTTTTTCCTGCTGCGTCACTTTCAAACATGCGGGAGAACAGGGTAAGTAAACAGTAGAGGAGCAGCATGGAGGCCAGTAAAAATTTAACAGTGGCGTGTGTCTGTTGCTGCCGATCCAAGCTGGCTTAATATGTATTTATTTGATTAGGACAATGCACAAGAATCAACATTCCTGTAACTGCGCAAATGTTAGCCAGATGGCTGTTTTTCAACTGTATTCCTAGTTACCTAGCATGCAGGTCTTTAGGAAACCGGAAGAAACCCACGCAAACACGGGCAGAACATGCAAACACCACACAGAAAGGCCCGGCCCGGACAAGGGATTGAATTCTGCCCGGACCGGGGATCAAACTCTGCAGTGGCAACCTGCTGTGAGACAGTGCTAACCACTGAGTGCTAACCACTGAGCCGCCAACAGGGTCTCACGGCAGTTCGTGAAATGGTCACGTAATTTTGAATCTTGATTAGTGTACACCGACACGTTTATCTAGTTTTTTTTCGTGATGGTCAGCACATTTTTTAAACTAATGTATTTCAATGGGAAGCATCTTTCGTGATCACAGCACGATTCTTTCTGTCAGTCGGGCGTGAAATTAACACAATCGCCGAAGATTCCGTGATGGGCCCACGGAAGAATTCCGGGTTGGGTTTAGGAACACAATAATGGGACGCGGGACAACAACGGGACGGTTGGGTTTACGAAAATAATAATGGGACACGGGACAACAACGGGACGGTTGGGTTTAGGAAACGTGACACGTGGGACACGCTCCCCGGTCGCCGGGGTGAAAGTCCTGTGTTGTTTGACCCAACCACCACCCCAACCAACCTCCCTACGCCGATTTTCGGCCTTTCATACTACTCGCTACCGTAGTCGCTCTTATTACATTAGTTTAAAAAACGTGCTGACCATCACGGAAAAAAACAAGATAAACGTGTCCGTGTACACGAATCAATAAATTAAATTACATGCCCATTTCACGAACTGCCGTGAGACTGGGTTGGAGCCACTGAGTGTTTCATCAGAAGCCCCGAATCTTTAAGGGTTTTAAAATAACTTGAACATTGTGTCTGTTGTGGAAATTTGAAGGGTTGAGTCTAACCTGCAGCCCCTTTGCTGCATGTCATCCTCTCTTTCCCCCCTTTCCCGTTTTCAGCTTTTCTATCAAAAAAAAAAAAAGCCCAAAAAGTCAGAATCTAAAACAAAATAGTTTAGCTGACTTCGTTAACATTTAGTCCCGGAGCTGCGAGCGTCGCAGAGACAAAGAGAGAGAAGTGAATGACATGCAACAAAAGGCAGAACAATGCAGCGGAGCTCCTTCACGTTCTGTTCTCCGCACTGAGAGTTCTGACACATTCTGTGGTGTCTTCTGGGAAATGTAGTCCGAGAAGCTCATTAGAATGAAGGTCATGTTAAGAGAAAGTGGATGGATCAAACCAAAAAAACAAACACTCAAGCACAAAATAACTCAGGAAGTCACAATCTGAGCCGAAAAAAAAGGGGTTGGTCATTTAGTCAAAAGAAAATGAATAAGTGACAACTTTGATAACCTTTTTTTTTTTTTCATTCAGTCGTTTATGAAGTGAATTAGCTAAACGTGGTTTCAATTTCTTACAAGGACAAGAATATTTTCTTGGTTCAAAGACTTTTGCTTTGGATGTGCTAAAGTGTGATTTGCAGGTATATTTGTTTTACATTTTGATAACTAAACGTGCATTTATAAAAAAAATAATTTTCCAGGAAATACAGTGTTTAACTCCCAAAAGATATGTCAAATTTTCCAATGTGTATCAAACCTATTCTCCCTCTCTTCAGTGACGTGTCGTTGGAACATGTAGGCTGGCTGGGTTGTGCACTGTCATCGTGCAATAAGTAGGTTATTGGGGTTATGCAATATGTTAGTGGTGCAATACATGGGCTGTTGGATTGTTCAATATGTCATTATGTACTGCATAGGTTATGTGGAAATGTGTCATTTGTGCAATATTTTGGCTATTTGAGTTGTGCATTATGTCATTTTGCGCAATACGTAGGCTATTTGGGATGTGCAATATATTAGTTGTGCAATATGTAGGCTATTTGGCTTGTGCATTATGTCATTTTGTGCAATACGTACAGCATCGCTCAATTAGAAACGAATGAAATGAAAGGAGGAGTTAATGTGCTTACTATATAGGTACCTGTCTAATGTATATGAAAGCATGTTTTGTGTTGCATGAGAGTATGTGTTGAGAGATGCTTATTTTCTGTATTTTGTGTTGTCCTTGTAAAGCTGCGGAACGGACAGAGTCCAAAACAAATTTCCCTTCAGGGACAATAAATTATATCTTATCTATTTTAAATGGTTGACATCTCCGATCAAAAAACTGAAACCTACTCCAGTTTTACACCCAGTGAAAGTGACTCTGGTTTAAAAAGCGTCACCTTAAGAATCCAGATGGAAATGAACATGGAAAGTGACAGTTTCCCTGCTGCTGTGTAAAAGAAAAGGTAAACACAGAAAGAGGAGGCAGTCCGTTTCTTTCCCAACAAATTGTATGATCACAAAACCAGACAAATCATACTGATGAGATCATATTAAATCAGTTACGCATTTCATGTTTTTACCAAGTAATTGGATTGAATTATCAAGCTCAATAACAAGTGTCCGTGCTCAGTCTGAGTGTGTTTTCATGCGTTACATATTTATATTCGGTTTCTTGTAGCTGTGTGTGTGTGTGTGTGTGTGTGTGTGTGTGTGTGTGTGTCTGTCAGTGTAAACAATCCGATACCAATACCGTGACTTTGATACCGGTTCCTGAAGACCAATTTTTATAAAATCCCTTTTAACAAAAAAAGAAATTACAACATAACACATCACGGCACAAATCTTTTGTATTTATTAGCTCCTACTACGTTAGCTCAGTGCGTGATGTAGAGTTTTTCCTGCGTGGAGTCTGGTGGGTTTAGTTCTAGCGACTTCAGAGCTGTTTCTGGTTAAACAGAAAGGTCTCAAAGAGGTTTTAAAGGTCTATCTCTGAAGACTACTTTTAGCCTGTATAGAGCCAACATATTATCACATGTAAATCATTAAACTGTATGTTTATTTCAACCCAAACTAGAGTTGTGATGGTTGGAAAAGTGGAAAGAGGACCCAAAATGGCTTTTCATAGTTTTATTTTGTTTCTGTCGACTATGAATGAAGTGTATTTTACGATGCTAAAATTACTGTTTATTTACATTGAGTCTGGTGGGTTTAGCGAACGCAATTTTGCGGATGTTTTTATGTTTAAAAAAAGGATCTTGCTCTTTAACAGAAAGGTCGTCCTCCTTAGAAATCCTTTCCATAATGTTGTCAGAGACTTAGAATATTAATCCGAGCCTGTCAGCGGCAGAAGGAGCACTTTTGTGAAGGTAAATACAAGCTGGACAATTGCCCTATTAACTTACATTGTAGCTTGTTTCGCCGCTGCCGACTGCAGCGATCTCACTTAATACTGGACCAATGTCAAAGATTCTTGTTCCCATCAGTCACTTAGACACAAAAACATATGAAAACATGGTTGAAAAAAATGGTAGTTACCCTTTACAAACCATCTGGCACGTCAGGTTAAGACTCAGATGGATATTGGTCAGTTTCACCCGGAGATACATCCAGGATGTGTTTAGGCTTGCTTAGCACAAAAACTGCTGCCTCATCTCTTGTAGCTTTCCAAAATGTTCTCATCACTAGTGAGTAGAGTCCCTCTCATATTATCCGAAAGCTGCACTATGAAATGTCATTGCAGCAATGTTTTGATTTGGATCCACTTAGATAAACTCAAACGTATGATCACACTTACTGCAGGAGCCACATAAGTAAATTCTCTTGTGTTTTCTATATTTTATAGTCTTGTTTTGTTCACCTCTTCTCGTTACGGTTCATCATAGGTGGTTGGCGTTTTCACCGGAGCTTGGTCAGTAATGATAGTGGTTATATTTGATTGCATTCACCTGTTCACCTTTGTTTTTTACCAATGGCAGACAAGAGGGGTGAGCCTGGGAGGGAATATCTTCTGTCGAATGCACTCAAGTTATGATAATCAATTGACCATGGCAAACAGTTCAACGGCCCTTTCTATCCATTTCATTTCTATGGGACGGTGGCTATTCCTGTATTTTTCTTAGTGTTGTCTGACAGCCCTCTATTAGTTCTGATCACTCAGTGGTTTCATACAGTCGTACAAAGCGTCTCCATGGCAACTATGGTCAGTAGGAGTCATACATTTAGAAGAATGTTGTTAATGAAATGTAACAGACACAGATAGAAGCTGTGGAGACCTGCCACTAGACCTGAGACTTGTGTCCATGGAAAAGGGATGCAGAAAGTGTAAAGGAAAACAAAACAAAATACTAACAAATAAAATTTTTTTTAAAAAGTATCCCGATTGAAATGTTAAAGGTCAACTATTATATAGCATTTCAGGACTACCCAATTGGAGATGTTTCAGCAGTAATGCGACCCGAAATTGGGGGGAATTTAACAACATTGGCCGCCAAGATGACATTGTTTACTGCAACTACCCATGTAGCTACTTTAGTTAGCAGTTGACACTAATAGAATAAAGAAGTAATTTCTACAGTCAAAAATTGCATATTAAGGTTTTTAAACCAAATACTACTAACAGGAAGTGTTTCAGGAACAACGTGTCCTGAATTGGGGAGAATTTAACGACACTGGCAGTCAAGGTGACATTGTTAACTGCAGTTAGCATGTAGTTACATGGGACAATGTTAACACCGCAGTAGCTTAAAAAAAACACTCCAGTCCTGTGTACTTGGAGCAGATGACCAATCATAGAAGGCCGGCTTAGAGTTGCGTAACACTTAGCCGAGAGTAGAAAAAACTGTTGAAACCATAGTGTTCAGAATAGTTGGAAATCTGAACGTTTTAGCTCACAGGGATTTGTCTAAAATACGTTTGCCTCATTATTTGAAGTTTTGGCCACATTTAACATGAAAGTCCAACATTATAACATTATAAGGATGACCGAAAAGACGGAAAAGCATAATATGTGACCTTTAAATGAGGTTGCGTCTTTGGAAACTGAGCATTAATGGAAGAATGATGGATTTTACTTAAAGCTGAATGTTTGTGAACATTTTCAATGCCTTTATTTTTTATAACCAAGTTGCAAATTACTGCTTAATTACGTGCAGAAGAAGCATGTCTTCTACAACGGCATTGGATTGTGAATAATTTAAAAAATAAAAAGATCCAAACATCAGTGAAGCAGAGGATACAAATGGGATCTCTATGTTTAATTCACATTCTCATTTATGTGCCAGACTCATCCGAAGGACAATATTTCATCCATTTAAGTTTCTGCAGAGATGTTGTTTTGGGTCTTTTTGTGTGTGTGTGTGTGTTGGTACATTTTCTCCAGATCAAGTGAAAGTGATGTATATTAATAAAAACAAAAGTACCGATATTTATCATTAAGAAGATTACCATCAAGATTCAAAAAGTGCAATCGTTTACTACTTTTGCTGGGAGGCACCGTAAAAGAAAAACAGTAAACCGTACATATATATAATAAGTAGACTGAAGACTCCAATCTTCAGTCTGGAACCAGTTGTTTTGGGGAAAAAAGCTACAAAATGCAAATTAACTGAAGGCTCAGTGCGACATGAAATATGGTGGCAGATCTGCACTAATTGTTCCCATTTGAAGGCATGCGATGCTTTCCCTCCATCTGTAACGGAGAATTAGATTTGGCTGCGTAATTATAAGCAATTTAGTTTAACATTGGTACACTATCATTCTCCTGTGTGTTTGTGTGTGTGTGTGTGTGTGTGTGCGCATGCGTGTGTGAGCTGAGTCTAATAGCTTCAATAATGCTCCTCCATGAATCACTCCTGTGTCAGCGGTCGTTTTCTAAGAGGCAGATCTGCATTTTTCAAGTGATGGATGTCTCATTTTGCAACAACAACTTCACAGAAAGAAAAAAAAATATCTCAAGCTTCTTCCTCAGTGTGAGAGAAGCTGCAATTAAAACCTCCTACGCTGGAGTCACAGTACGCAGGTTAAAACCTTGTATTTCCGAACTTGTTTTCAGGAAGCAACAATAAAAGAGGCTTCACTGCGTGAAAAGACGCAACACTTCCTGCTACTTATTGCACATGGATGTAAAATGTGATGTGTAGAATCGTCCAATGGGAATCAAGTTCAATCGGATTAAGAAATTTAGTTTTTTTTTTTGTTTTTTTGGTGACGGTGGTCAGTATTAAAGCTTTAGTGCGTAACTTTTTGATATTAATTACCGTCCGTTACATTCAAGCCATTGTCAAATGAGTTGCTACAAAGCTAATTAAGACCATCAGCTCCACACAACTCTCTCTGTATTTCTCAGTATGACTATGTTCAGAGGATTGCGGCGTCCGGTGACTTTCCCGCGCAGAAACTCAAGTGAAGATAATTACCTCTTCTGAAGAGTTCATCATGTTTTTTTAATCCTCCGTGTCCTCCTTGGCCACTAGCAACTGCGTGGAGGAGGGGTGGGGGCACGTGCGCGATCACGGAAGACTTGTATCATGTGGATGCGCCGTCAGTGTTGTTGTCATTACTTACTTACTACTTAGAATTCCTCATGGGGGGGACAGAAACTACGCACTATAGCTTTAAGCCACTAGCCGCTGGCTAATTTATGCAGCGCTATGTCGTACATCTCAGCCAAGAACGGAGAAATGTTGAGTTTCAAGCGAGCAGTCTGATGTGTGTAGAGGTCTGGGTGGTTTTACTGTAGCAGCCTGGTGTCGTTTTCAGGCAGTTTGATAAAGGTAAAGATACGGCCGTTCATAACGCTAATGCTCTAGTGAGGCATTCATTCACATGCACTGCATCGATGGTAACTTATCAGACAGTCCGGCATGAAGGCAGGTCTTTCCGTTTATTCTGAATTCCTTCAGCAAAAAGTTGAATCGGATTCAACTTTGGGAGAAAGGCAACCCGACGTCACCCTGCGGTGGACAATCATGTAACCGGCTATCAGACTGGTCTGTCCCGGTAACGTTACTGTAAACGGGAAACATCACTGCCTCTATCGCTGCAACAAAAAAGCTTTAAACACTAAAGAGGTAAAAAAACGAAACACAAGCACTGAACTGCCCAGGAATTTGTGTAACAATAGGTGAATGTGTCCTGCAACAACAAAGCAAGGAGCACTTTCTTTTTGTCCTCACGTGCTGCCTTCACCTGTGGTCGAACATTTGCCCAGATACGGAAAAAGTTGAATCTATCAACTAACGTTGCTCTGGTTGGTTGCAGCACTTTCCTATTGCATGCAGAGGGAATTTGAAAGACAACCGTTTATCCCACCCCTCGGATTGAGCCCTGTCAATGGTGAGTTCCCAGATGCCAACATCTTGATGTGGGTCTGGCTTGTCAGGCTATACCAAAGTTGCGATGCTCAAAAAATGGTATTTGGGACAGCTTTTTCAGGGTAGGACAGTCTGGCTTAACCACATCTAAACCACAGTACATGGATATTTCTGTCTGAAAATAAAGCAGGCGTAAATTTTACTCCATGAAGCCGCCAGTAGAGGACCCGCTAACGTCGTTTCTGCTTCGTTAAGATGCATAAATCACAGAGAAAGAATCTGGAGAATGTTGTGAAGTTCTTGCACGTTGCTGGTACTTGTTCTACTAGCTTGTGCCCTCACGACATCCACAGAAATGTACAGAAAATAAGAAAAACATCACCACCTGTTAACATTTTCTATCCCCAGAGAAAGCTTCTCACCCCCACGTCTTTATATCTCACACTGAGTGATCGACGGCTCCTAAAATATCGATGGCTGTTGTTGAAAATGTTGCTCATATAAGTTCTCAATGTTTAAAGGAAACTGACTTTCAGCTTGTGTATTCTCTTCCGTTCTGTTGTTTGTGGTCAGGTTGAGCAGTTTGCAGCTTCTGGGCGAAGCAAAGAGCAGTCGCCAACTGGACAGCTTGTGCTGTGTGTGTGCGTGTGCGTGCGTGTGCGTGTGCGTGCGTGTTTGCGTGTGTGCGCGTGCGTGTTTGCGTGTGTGCATGTGTTCGTGTGTGTGCGTGTGTGTGCGTGTCTGCTGTCACTCAGAGCCCACAGGAAACCTTTCACACCTTGTCATCCTCTCTGTTACCCTGGGTTTACTGACCAGAGAGGAAGGCAGAGAGAAAAAGGGTGAGGCAAAAAAGGGGGGTAGAGAGAGAGAGAGAGAGAGAGGCATGAAGCATCTCAATGCTATCTTCACTGTGAACGACAAAACCCTTCGCCTCTTCACTTTGATACAGTCCAAACAGGCCGACTTCAAAGGCTTCACACTGGTGAAAGGTTGACCCTTGTCTTCTTCACACACACACACACACACACACACACACACCTGCTCAGCCATCTGAAACACCACACAGCATCACTCAGCTGAAGGGAGAAGAAGAAGGCAAATAGAAAGGAATAGGAGAGAGACTTTGTCTGTAATCTTCAACCTGTTCTCACTCCCAACTCGTCAAATACTGACGCTTGGTCAGTGTCTCTCAACGTCAGATACCGGCGGAAAGATCACCCTTTAGCGTCTGTATGGGACGCACCGGGCAGAGCAGCAGTTCGTCTGCGGCGCTGTAAGATGACGTAGTATTAAGAGCGACAACCGTAGCGAGTATGAAAGACCGAAAATTCGCGCGAGGTGGTGGATGGGTCAAACAACACAGGACTTTAACCCCGGAACACTGGGGTTCGTGTCCCGTTCTTGTCTCGCGTGTCACTGAAACGTACATTTTGTTACCCCAACCACCATCTTTTCCTAAACTTAACTGTCCCTGTTCTCGTGCCTCATGTCAGTTAAATGTACGTTCCGACCCAGAGCGTCAAAAAGTGGCGCCAAGAGTCTCGACCAAGCGCCTCCAAATATGACGCTAAAGGTATGTACGTCTGCCAGGCCAGATTTAGTCTATATCCACGACGTTCAACTTCCGGGATTGCTCTGGAGCCTCCGGAAATTCTTTTCTTTTTCGGCCAGATGTCCGTTTCCTTCCTCTTTCTTTGTGTTGGCGTTCTAACCTCCGGTGGATTTCTGAGGACTATGGTTAACTGCTCCTCAGATCTCTGCAGGGTAAATTCAGACAGCTAGCTAGACTATCTGTCCAATCTGACTTTTCTGTTGCACGACTAAAACAACTAGACAATTTCCTTCCCGAGGCTATTTTACAGGAGCGCCGGGGCTCCGTACTGAGCTTAGCGCCGCCCAAGACGATTTTGATTGGTTTAAAGAAATTCCAATAAACCAGAGCATGTTTCTCTCCCATCCCGGAATGCTGTGTGGACTATAGCCAGACCCTCCTCTGGCAGCGCTGTGAAGGAAGGTCTGGCAGTGCGTGACTAGGCCAGACTAATCGCAAAATGAAAGAAAAATTGTTACAAATCTTTGTGCGAAACACTGAAGAGATTGTCAAAATCCCTCCTCGCTTTGCGCACATCTCTTTGTCTTTTCCCCTGTCTCCCCCTCCAGCATTTCTCTCTCTCTCTCTCTCTATCCTCCATCTCTGTCTTCCTCTCTCTCCTTCATCCTCTGTGATCCCTCCATCTGTCCTTTGTATTTCCACCCTCCCCCCTCTCTGTGCCAGCGGTCAGACCAGCTGAGCCCTTGTCTATCAGTTCATCCTCGGCGCCACGAAGCAGTCTCGCAGGTCTGCGAGGCAAACACAGCTCCTCGGGCAGGAAGTCATATCCCAAAATTGTATTAACACAACGTTCTTATGTCTCTCTCTCTCTTTCTCTCTCTCTCTCTCTCAGTGTATAGTGTCAGACATTTACTTCCACTGATGTAGGCCAGAGTCTTCTAAATTTCACTGGGGTTGAATTCAGGGGTCGAATTGACCTTTAGCTAAGCCTTAACGCCTTTACTTACTTTTTGCAGTTTACAGTTATGCAATTAACACTAATCTTTGAAACAACGGGTACTTGATTTCAGACATAAGTAGACAAAAGCTCTAGTCGCACAGGGCTAGTATTACCTGGGGACCTTTAGTCATTTGTAATAATTACGGAGGTCATCTGTGATCTTTATCCAGTGCGAATCTGCCATGTTTGTCATTTGTCAAGTAAAAAATTCCCTCGCTAATTACCTACCACATTACGCCAAACACAGAGGTTGTTTCCAGGTTGTATTGCAACCTGTTTTCTCTCCCAACTCGTACGGACGCTTGGTCAGTGGCTCTCAGCGTCGTACCCACCACTTTTTTTAAACTTGAGCTCAATTTAGTTAAAAAAAAATAACCAGATCCACAAAAATCTCTATCCCCCACAGGGCCGTTCTGCTGCTGCGCTGGCTACACGCTTCTCTCTTCACAACACTGCAACAACTGTAACATTGGGATACGTTTGGGGGAGGGCCGCAGAACACAGTGGGTCATAAGTCTAATGCTTTTTGAAAACTTAAGGCTTTCTTCTTCATAAAACGTATCGAAAATCATCACATTTTTGCATTCATTTGTATTCATTTACATTAGTAAGCTACAGGACAGCGTCTTTCAAAACATGACCTGCGCGAAAGAGAAAAAGAAAATTGAATGCGTCATTGTACCCAGCACTTCTGAAAATGCACTCTGTCCCCAGCACTTTTCAAACCAAACTGACACCCATGAATTCAAGGATGACTTACTAAAAAAAAAAAAAAAAAAAAAAAAGATGAGACGTCCTGTATGAATAACTAGGTAAAGGCAGTATGGAAATTACACCTTGAACCGTCAAACTGACAAAAGATGGTTTCTGAGGATTTGTGTGAACCATAGAGACTGTATGAACAAAGATGGAGAGATGGAAAGAGATCATTTGACAGAGTCATAAAGAGACAAATGACGAGGAAGACAGGCGACAGACGGGAGACAGACGGGAGAGAAATAATACAAGCCTTAAACGATAGCAGTTGGAGGGAAGAATGGTGTGAAGGCAAAAAAGAAGAAGAAGAGGATGAGAATAGAGGAGTGGACTGTGCTCCCCCTGTGCTGTGTCTACGTCTGTCTCTGTGTTCAGGTTTCACACCTTCCTGTAATCCAGCTTAATGTCTGCCACGTTGTGACTGCACCTGTAATCTGCCTCCTGCACTCCTGTAATCTCGCTTTAGCTCTGCTTATCTTCTGCTTCACACGCGGGGAAGTCTCGCCGCTGAAGCGCTCGCTTCACTGAAAAGTGAAAAAAAAGGGAAGCGACGCCAGTCTATGCATCCTCTCTATCTCCAAATCCAAACATCTTTCACAGATGTCTCCTGTATTTCTCTGCAGCTCCTCTCTTGTGTTTATTTTTCTATCCTTTCTCCTTTGCATGTTTGTTCCGGGGTCAATATTTCGTGAATTTAAGCCTTGTCTACCACTGGGATTTAATAAAAACTTAGGCTACATTTACATTGCTACTTTTTGGTTTAAAAATGTCTATCTTTTGTTACGTTTACACCTCACATTCACACTGCTCTGGCGTTTCCGAGCCCCTAAAACGGAGAAATTTGAAAACACCGTTTTGGTTTGGAATCTGCGGGGTAGTGTTGCCGTCTCAACGGCCGCAAACGGAGACCTTTGGTAACACCGACACTGACGCCAGCGTTTCGCCGCCTGATTGGGTCTTATCGGTCATGACGTCTTGTTCTCTTTGCCGGACCTTCCTCCAACAGCGCTGTGAAGGAGGGTCTGGTTAGTCCACACAGCATTCCAGGATGGGAGAGAAACGTGCTCTGGTCTATCGGCATTTCTTGAAACCGATCACAATCATCTTGGGCTGCGCTACCCACCGGGAAAAGCCACTGTGCCGCTGCAAAATAGCCTCGGGAAGGAACTTGTTTTGGTGGAACGTGTACGTTCAAAAGTTGTTTTAGTCGTGCAACAGAAAAGTCAGATTGGACAGATAGTCTAGCTAGCTGTCTGGATTTACCCTGCAGAGATCTGAGGAGCAGTTAACCATAGTCCTCTGAAATCCACCGGAGATTAAAATTACGACACAAAGAAAGCGGAAGTTTACGGACATCCGGCTGAAAAGAGTGAAATCCGTCAACGGAGCAATCCCGGAAGTCGAACGCGGATATAGACTATGTTCTCTGAGACTAAGCTACTAACATTACCATGGCAACTAACAGCAATGTGCTGAGTATACATGCTGCCTCCTGTTTACCCTGGCACGCGCAAGCCCAGTATACCAGAATGTTTATGAGATATTTTGGTTTGGGCACAGAGATTAGTTCTTCTACTGGAGCTAAAAACACTTTTGGCTCAAAACTCTGCTTAAAAACCAAAACGTAGCAATGTAAACAAATGTAAAATTGTGGTTGAATGTTGTAGTTTTGGCAGAATCGTCCAATGTTGACTTGTCCACTGATATGGTCTGTTATCCAGTATATGGTCATTCAGGAAGCAGATGCGATCAAATGTTTGGAAATATGATTGTGTCTCACTGCTATAGGAGTGTGGGCTTACATTATTATGGCCTGAGTAATGATTCTCCTTGTGTGTGTCATGGATTTTACAATACACCGTTTTCCCAAAGCTTTTAATTCTCTAAAAAAGACCATAAGATTGGTTGGAGGCTCCGGAAGAAGCTACAACGAGGCATACTCATGAACGGCTCTGGTCACGCGATGACCGGTCACGACAGTTAAGATTCTTAGTCTTTAGAGTTCAATTTAGCCGAGAGAAGGTGACTGTGAGCCGGGTACAGAGCACCGTGAGGTTACGGTCGTTTTAGCTGCCGTCAGTTAAGCTTAGCCGACAAAAAGTGAAGGTCATGCGGCGACAATAGCTTATAGAAAAGATTGTGGTTTAGATTAACTCTTGTATTGTGGAAAGCATTGTCAATAAACCTTATTTATATGAAATTATACATACTATTTGAGTAAAAAAAGCAGAAAATATTATTTGTTTGTTAGCAGTTAAGATCAGAGGAACATTTGTTGATGGTTAGGGTTAGGTTTGGGTTATGGTTGGGGTTTAAAGGTTATTAGTTAATATTATTTTGCACTGGCCTGCCGATCCAGGTGTGATGGTGGAACAGTGTTTCCTCAATGTTGATTTGAAAATGGCGGCCCGCAACGGCAAAATTTCTGCCACCGTGGTATCGGAAATAGGGCAGACACACAATGTACAGTAGTCGCGGGTGCCTTTTAAATGATCCTGCCTATTGGAAAGCCTGTCCACGCTTTGATGTCTGTTTTAGAGAGGCAGCGGACATTTATTTATTCCTTTTCTTCATTCTGTCTGGTTTGTGCGTTCATGAGGAAAACGTGAGTATTGTACATGTGGAGGTTGTTGTGTGACACCATGCAGCACAAATATATCTGTATAGTTTAACTATTTAGATTAAAGTTATGGCAGGAGTTGTCATGAAAGCTTTATTTTTGGCACACTCATTAGAGTCTATTTAGTTAATCATCGCTGTTGATATGTGATAACGCCGGTTTATATCACACTCTATGTGTGCTCAGAGTGTTTATATGCTAAAGTTAACTTTTATAATATAGTGTAGGAGGTTTTTGTGAAGTAAATCTCAGTTTCTTGTGCTCTGTATTTAACCACCTCGTGATTTTGTCAACGCTCCATGTCTGTAGCCTACTTGTAACATTGGTAACAGCTAATATCATTGTGCACTGTAAGTTTATAGCTGCTGCTTTTAGTTCACTTAGTAACTATATTAACCACTGTCGATTCCTATAACATTCATAATTATTAGTATAGCTCCTTTATCATTGGTATCAAACCCCTCCGTTGTTCCCGGGTGTTGTTGGTCGGACAGACCTGCTCCCACTGCTAAAAAAAATCCTAAAGGAAACACTGCTGGAAGTCATTGTAGACTGGAGAAGACATCAGGGTTGATGGCGCCGGTGGTAAGGCCAAATATATCATATTGTGTGTATATATATATATATATATATTAGTGCTGTCAAACGATTAAAATATTTAATCGTGATTAATCGCATTAATGTCATAGTTAACTCGCAATTAATTCCACATTTTTTATCTAGTCTAAATGTCCCTTGATTTCTTTTTGTCCCATTATTTTTTCTCATTTTCATGCTCTTATCAACATGATACAACGATACTTTATATATAATTTATATATATATATATATATTTAAAAAACGAGCACCTTGTTCAATTGTATTTGTCTGTTCTGTATGTTCAAATATATAAAACAATAAAAAGTTGATCTAAAAAAAAAAAAAAGGATAACAAAACGGCAAAAACAACCACTGGATGGGAAAAGGGTATTTACAATAACTTTGAATGCACCGACAAGGCTGGCGAGGCGAGGCTGAGTCTGTGTTTTTCAGACAACGGCAGCTACAGTCTGATGTTAGAATCCTCTCCAGTGAAATAGAGTCACACTTTACACTGTTTAGCTGTCAGCATTTTAACCGTTTTTACTCCAGCTGCTAGCTAGCGGTAGGCTAACGTTACCTGCTGCTAAGTGTAGTGTTAACTAGCGTCCCGTGCCGCGATGTTTCAGTTCCCTCTAACGTCCGTTTTCGGAACATCAGAGAGAAGCGCAGGCATTTAAGTGGCACCTACATAAGGCACAGAAATCCGCGTTGCAATTCGGTCTGGTAGATCACGGTCGTTAAGGCACCGGTGCCGTATTATCACGGTCTCGTGGAATACATACAAATTAAAGTGCATAACCTTTTAGTAGCTATACGTCCAAATGGTTCATGAGAAAAGCCTGACTTCGAAGTGAACCTGGAGTTACAGTGTTTTTGTTTTTGACGCCACCATTCTTTGTCTTTGCTGTCAGTTGGTCAATCAGTTAAAAAAAGTAATGCTGCTTCAGTTTGTTCAAATGCAGTCGGACTCGGATATCTGCTTTTTTTATCTGACTCTTTTTTAAATCGTATCTTCCTCTGGCTTTATTCCACTTGATCTAACGGGCCCATAAATCTCTCTGCGGGTCGCTCTCTCCTTCTACCTCTCTCTCCCTTTATGAACTCCCAACCTCTTTGTTCTGATGAATCTGTCTTTTCATTACCCGCCGGGATGCCCCCCCCTCCCCCCTCCCCGCCGCTCCCTCTAACATGTTGAAGAGCTGGTACATACGTCTCCTGTGTATAGAGCCAACAGAAAAGATTACAGTGTCAGCAGAGACATGCAGAGAGAGGAACACAGAGGACAGGTAATTCATGCACTCTTTAATGGAGTTCCTATCTGTTTGTCGAGTCGGAGAAGAAGAGGGAGGATGTTTTTATAAAAACCAAAAGTGAGTTGTAGGGTTTATGTGATGTATTGGGTACAGTAGATTGTAAAACCTTGGTGAGGTCAACGAAAGGCTTCCAGCTGATGAAATACTTCACGGCAGCCTCATCTCCTTGCTAGCACCCATGGCTGTGTTACGAGGTCTAGATATTCTAAGAAGGCTTCCTGTTGAAGTCTCTTTTTCGAGCGGTTATTTCTGTAAGTCATCTTCCAACAACCTGTTCTTCTTTGTCCATCTCATCCACACTATCTGGCTCCGGCAAAGGAAGACGACATCCTCATTCGTAATCCAACCTCCAGAGCTCTGATTGGCCAACACAACGCAACGCTGGGTCAGGTGCGTTTGCCGTTTGTTATTGACGTAAAAAGTCTCCTTTAGCGGCATATTTAGACGGCATCACTTTTTGATGTCTAGGTCGGAATGTACGTTTAACTCACATGCGGCACAGGAACGGTACAGTTAGGTTTATTAAAAGATGGTGGCTGGGGTTACAAAATTTATGTTTCACTGACACGCGGGACAAGAACGGGACACGAACCCCGGTCTCCTGGGTGAAAGTCCTGCGATGTTTGACCCATCCACCACTCCAACCTGGATTTTAGGTCTTTCATACTACTATCTATCGTTGTCGCTCTTAATACTACGTCATCTTAGAGTGCCGCGGTCGAGCTGCTGCTCTGCCCGGTGAGTCCCGTACAGACAGCTGAAGGGTGATTTTTGCGTCGGTGTCTGACGTTGAGAGCCACTGACCAAGCGTCAGTATTTGACGAGTTGGGAGTGAGAACGGGTTGGATTGGCCCAGCTGGTTTTCCAACAGCTATCACGTCTATGGGCCCTATCTTGCACCTGGCGCAGCACTAGCAAGTGTCTTTGCTAGTTTAAGACCGACGCAGTTGTCAATTTCCCATCCAGCGCCAACGTTGTTTAAATAGCAAATGCACCTGCGCCCATCAGTGCGCCCATGGGCGTGCTGGTCTTACAGGGAGGTGTGTTCAGGTGAATTCTTGGTGTATTGCTATCTTGATGCAGCGGGGAGTGATCGCGCCATTGACCAACAAAAACCTGGTCTAAAGTCAATAGCGCAGCATTCCATTGTCATTTTAACAGAGCATTAGTAAAATGCTCCTAGGCTCATGCACAGCGTGCGCACACACTATGCTTGTTACACACACAGGGATGCGCAGCAGCACAAACACATGCAGAAGATTACAAATAAAAATATTACGGTCCAAATCCGCCATCATAATGGCAATGCGCCAAGGTACAAACGTGCCCAGCCTTTAAAGGGAATGGGAGATGACACTCTGATTGGTTTATTGCATGTTACGACCAAAACACACCTATGAATTAATGAAGACACTAATTACAACCCTTTTCAACCACGCGCCTGGCCAAATCCACTAGCAAAAGTGGATTTGGACACGCCCTAAACGCACCTGCGCCATGCGCTTCACGCTGTGCGCTTGGATCGTTAAAATAGGGCCCTATATCACTTATTAGCACCTTTATCTTTATTATAGACAGCAAACCAAATGAAACTGTCTGTGAATCTCTGCGTCATTAACTGCCCTGTTGAAGCCATGATGCCCTCGGGGACGGTATGCTCAGTCGTTATGGCTTTTTGAGTGTGACGGCGGCGGCCCCCATTTTGTACCCATAATCCCTTTAATGACTGTCCTCTCAGGCACTAACTGCTCAGCTGATGTTGGAGCCGCGCGAGGAGGCAAACAACATCAAAGATTGATTTTTCTTAATGGGTCGTTTCATAACGGAGGGGGCGAGCGAGAGGTTGAGATGGACGGGGAGAGACAGAGGAGACGTGGAGACGCTGTATTTCATGTCAGGGCGATTGATCGAAGTATTCGTTTTGTTGTTTTTTTCTGTTGCTATGACAACGTGAATGAAAATCTTCCCATGAAGCTGTTGGCATAGCAGTGATGGAGAGATGCAGATATAAAGATAGAGACGAAGAGAAGGATGGAAGATGTGTATTTGGGGGATTTTTACATTTTATATACCACATTTGGCTTCTGCAATGGTGTGTGTGTGTGTGTGTGTGTGTGTGTGTGTGTGTGTGTGTGTGTGTGTGTGTGTGTGTGTGTGCGTGTGTGTGATTAATCAGAGAGTTGGCATTTAGCGGCATGATATCTGACTGGCTTGGATAATTACACCAGGGGAGAAAGCCGAGGCCGGGACTTTATCAGCACAAGTGGGAGTCTGAGCATTTTATATTTTTTTTTTGCCTCTCCACTTAAACGTTTGCCAATTCACATGTGTAATTTTTTACTCCAAAGTTATTAATGTCTGAGCTGCAGCGAGGGAAGATTAGCAGCAGGGGCGAGGAGCGCTGGAGCGTAGGGCTTTAAGGTTGTGAAGTGTTTATAGGTTTATTATCATCAAAAACACTTTGATTCCAAGGAGGGATGAAGTGAGGCGAGATGAGATGTAAAGCAAGGTGTAGTGAAAACAACAAGTCCTCCAAGCCCTAGGACTATGAAGCTCATTTATTCCTCTAATACGACCCACGTAAATCAGCGGCGGTAACGGTGGCAGCAAAATACAACCCACGGGAGTGTTTTTCCATTCTCATATCTAAACCAGAGAACGTGGCGGTCGCAGTTTTAAACATGTCAACGTGAAACGGTCACAGTTTGGTTAGGTTTAGAAAAACTACTACTTAGTTAAGTTTAGAAAAAGATTGTGGTTTGGGTTCAAATCGGACGTTATGTAACTTAACTTTGAAATTTGCCTAGTTTTGTTTGTTCATGAAGTTAAAAGAAATAAACTCACCGTTTACTTTGCCTTTCAAACAGGACATGAACCCCTGTCTCCTGGGTGAAAGTCCTGTTTGTTCAATGCATTCTCATGAACGGGTCCGTATGATATCGTGCGAAAATGTATGCATACCAAAACCTATGACAGGGGTCACCAACACGGTGCCCGCGGGCACCAAGTAGCCCCCAAGGACCACATGAGTAGCCTTCAGGCCTGTTCTAAAAATGAAAATTGAATATTGATATTATCTGTTTCCCACCTTGTTAAGTCATTGTTGATAATTATTGTGAGAAATCATTAACGTGATCAGTGTCTTCACATAGATGACTATCATTAATCATTAATAATCATATATAACTAAAGGCAAACTGAGCAAATTTGTTATTTCAGAAGAGTGTATCAAACTGGTAGCCCTTCGTATGACTCAGTACCCATGAAGTAGCTCTTAGTTTCAAAAAGGTTGGTGATCCCTGACCTATGATATCTTACGAAGTTAGGAGAGCACCGGCTGGTCACCTGGCTACGAGCTCCATGACGCCGAGCGGCAGTTTAAGCCGCTAGAGACCTCCGTTGTGTCAGCGGTAGTTGGTGGTTCAGTCACCCGAAAATAGGTGACTTCGAGCCGGGTACAAAGCACCGCGAGCTGCCGGTCTATTTGGCGAACATTACGGTTAAATGTAATCCTCAAAATATGAGCGTTTTGCTGCAACGAAAGCAAAGATTAGGCACCAAAATTAGAGACTAGTTAAGATTAAAAAAAAGATTGTGGTTTGGATTGAAACACTCCTAAGGAACACACATTTCCTGGGTGAAAGGCTTTAGTTTTCCCCCGGAAGCGAACTCCTTTCAAGCTCTCACCCACCGATCCACTCTGATCTCTTCCCTTCGCGCCCAGCCGCGTTATTATACAGTTTTTTAACTAAATTTTTTTAACTACACTGACGGCCGCCAAAACTGGAATTCTTACGAATTACAGTGCTTAACTTGTTGTAGCTTTTTCAATGAATGGTTCATGAGAACAGGCTGGTTTGTTGACCCATCCACCCAAACCTGCCTCTTTATGCGGAACTTAGCACTCTTCGTCACCTTACTTTTTGCTTTGCTCCTGTCATAATTACTACCGCCACTAGAAAGCCCTGTCACTATAAACATAAATATGCATCATAATTGCTGCTTGAACAAACTTATGGGAGCATCATACGGGAGAGGAAAGTCGGGGGAGGAAAGTCTCAGTGACAAATGTTTTTTTCAGCAGCTATCTTAGTTATAACAGGATAGAGCTAGCAAAGCAGTTTGGTGTTTATATTTGCGGTAATTATTCAGTTTGGGAAATCCCACAATCTCTACAATGCTAACGTTAGCTTAAGTTGAATGCCTTACTAAACAGGGAGGGACTAGAAATCGTCGTTCGGCCAAATGCCAGCGTAAAAAATAAGTAACATAACTCATACGTACGAGACAGTTTCTCCTACATAGGAGATACTATCCATTTAACTCATTTAACTTGTACGTACAAGTTAAACTTAGGATTTGGCCGACAATGCCCGAAAGAAAATAGTTTTTTCATCTTGCCTTTCAGGGCTTTTGTAGTATCATGAGTTTATATTTCTATACTGGAGAGTGTTGCACCTGTGCAGTAGAAGCAAATAAGTTTATGACATAAAAATGCAGGCGGTTTCCAACAGCAGCTACAGACAGACTCCAACTTTTGTTATCCTCAGTGGATTTTAAAGTTCAGGCACAGTTCAGTTTGGCACAGTTTGTGACTTTAGGGGTTCTTCATTATGGGTTAATTAATGGGTTTTTCTGCGGCTGTTAGCAGACAATGGTTGGACTCTCCATTACCAACCGACTTGGAGCGAATGGCAATCAAATGGAGAACGGTAATCATCGCATTCCCGTCAGAGCTGCTGCTTCTGGAGAAAATGTACCCGCGGCAGTGCAGTGCAGTCTGGCAAAAATGGCAGCCCTTCTCTTCTCTGACACATGTGATTAACGGAGGATGTGTCTCCCGATTGACACATCTGTTTTTTGTTTTTTTTGCCTCTATCCCGTCTCTGAGCATTAACGTTAGCACCGCCACTGTTTGGCTGACAAGTCCTCCCCCTCTCTGCTTCTCTACTTCGCTGCAAATGTGCTGACAGCTCAGGGAATTATAACTACTGTGCACATAATGACTGTAACCTTTTTCTATACAGCGCCTCAGTACACAGTGTATTATAAATATAATATATAATAATAATATTATATTATACTCTCACTGAGATGTAGATCTATACTTTTTATTTAATTGTCCGAAAATCGTCCCTAACTCTGGATAGAAAATCACCATACACCACATACTGACGTATGGAACCGAATAACAATGCCGGTGTTTTTTCAGACGGAACAAAAAAGGGAAATTACAGGAACAGAAATTACAGTTAATAGAAAGAAACATGTTGATGGGAAAATTGAAGGGAAATGGGAAGCGGTTAACTGTGGAAACTGAATGGCGTGTGACAGGAGGACAATGGAGATGAATTGGAGGAAAATCAACAACAGCTATAAACATGTAGAGTGGCTACAGTCATTGTTGAGGGGAATGATTTCTTCCTGTTTGGGCTGAGCAAATCTTTAAAAATTCATTAAAATCTAAAGTCTGTTATCCAAAAATCTTCAGCAACAAAAGCAAAGAAACAGAAGGAACAGAATTGTTCCTCGGCAGAACTTTGCACTTGCTGTGATCTTTAATGGAATATATTTAATTGAATCTTTATTTGTATGAGGGCAAGTATTTAGCATAAACCATTACCACACACCACAGCATTTAAAACATGAGCTAATTTTCTATGCCCGTCTGTAGGGAATTATGTCAAAAATAAGGCCCTAAGGCCTGTCAAATCTTACTCCAAATTATTAATTCCCATGCCTTGTTTCGTCAGACTTAAGTTTACCAGAACACAAGGATCAATCTGAGACGAAGAGTTCAGTTAAGCAAGTTTACTGAAGTCCAGAATTTTAAGTTTACAAAACACAATTGTGGTTGCACCAAATGACACTAAATTTCCCTAACCGCAGACAGAGTATACGGAGCAAAGTCTATGTCAGATTGTGAACCCCTCTAACCATTTTTCCTAATCTGTTATATCTTGCTTGGAGGCATCTCTCCTCCTCTCTCTCTCCTGTCTCTGGGGAGATGATCCAGCTCTTTACACACACACAAGATCCAACCCCCCCAGTAGATAGACAGGAGACAGTAGATACATACATTAAAACGCAAAACTCACTGGTTCATTGGTTGTTGGAAAGTGCAGTGAGTTTGGTCCGCGTGCTGAAACACTGTATTGTCTTTTTGACACAAGACACATTTGACTCTGTAGCATGATGTCGAATCAGGCCTGAAGCTGCAGAAAGGAAGTTTGTTCTTGAAGGGATGATATTTTTTGGTCTCACAATAATACCGCCATTAACAGACTCACCAGCAGTGTAAGTTCAGCAGCTGTTCTCATCTAACAAGAATAATTCAGAGCCTCAGTCGACAGAGTGTGTGTGTGTGTGTGTGTGTGTGTGTGTGTGTGTGTGTGTGTGTGTGTGTGTGTGTGTGTGTGTGTGTGTGTGTGCGCGTGTGTGGGTGTGTGTGTGTGTGGGTGTCTGTGTGTGCATATATTTTAGAGCCTCAGTGGACAGAGTGTGTGTGTGTCTGTGTGTGCGTTTGTATGTGTGCGTATGTGCGTGGCTGGGCGTGTGTGTGTGTGTGGGTGCGTGTTGGTTCACCCTCTGTGCCACCTCTAATTAGCGCTGCCTGTAAATATTTAAAGTCCCGACAGCGGAGGAGCAGAGGATGCTAACACAACCTGCTAACACGGTGCAATCTCGGCATCGCACGGCTTGTTTCTGCCTGGCTCCCCCTCCCCCCGCGGCGTTTGTGACACTCGCTTCCTCCGGACGTCTCTAATTTCTCTGATTTAACGAGGTTTCGATGACAAGTAAACCCGTTTGGGTGGGGAGGGAGAGAGGAAGTGTTCTGGTTGTGAGCTGAGCTACAAGAGCTAAAAGCTAAATCTCTTTGGAAGTGTGATTTTAAAAAGAATTCTTCTCCCTGTCAGACGCAGCACTTTTGTTTTATTCATTCATCATCGAAAGTGATAAAAAATAAATCACTTCACGTTCATCACTCAGCTTATTCCTCACTTCTCCTCTTTCATGCCTGAAGGAATTAATCTTCCAGTGACACCAGTAACCTGCCGCACTTCCAAAACCGCCGCCATTTGTTTGAAATGTTGCGCTATTTGTCATTTAGTCAATGGACACGTCAGTTGGCTCAGTTCCTATAGTGCAAAGACTTTCTTCTCTTTTCAAGTGGCTCTCTGTCTCAAGGAAACCCGGCTGATTTGACTTTGCTGCCTCTGTGTGCAGAAACGGCATCGTCCCCTCCTCCATCGCTCTTCATTTGCCGTTTGGTTTTTTTCTTCTCCTCCAGGTATCCGCTGTTCCCTTTCAGGCTCATCTATCCATCTTAATATTCCTCCGCTGAGTTAACGAGACAGGGAATGAAACCCCAGACGGGAAGGAGGGAGGAAGACGAGGAAGGGGTTTGTTTTTCTGAGCCAGTAGCAGGATTTTAACGCATTTCTCATCCTGTTTTACTTCATTTGCCTTTTCACATTCAACACTGAACCTTGATTACCTTTACTGACATTTCACTGTGCAGCTAGTCTCGCATTGCCAGACCTTCCTCCACAGCGCTGCGGAGGAGGGTCTGGCTAGTCCACACAGCATTCCGGGATGGGAGAAAAACGTGCTCTGGTTTATTGGCATGTCTTTAAACCAATCACAATCTTCTTGGGTGGCGCTAATCGCCGGACGGAGCCACGGTGCTTCTGCAAAATAGCCTCAGGAAGGAACTTGTTTTGGTGGAACGTGTGTACGTTTAAAAGTTGTTTTAGTCGTGCAACAGAAAACTCAGATTGGACAGATAGTCTAGCTAGCTGTCTGGATCTGGGTTTAAAATTACAACACAAAGAAAGAGGAAGGTAACGGATATCTGGCCAAAAGAGTGACATCCGGTAAATGTGGATTTACCCTGCAGAGATCTCTGCAGGGTAAATCCACATTTACCCTGACATCCAGCCGAAAATGAGGGAGATACGGCGGAATTTCCGGCGGCACTTTAACAATCCTCACTGAAGCAGTTGTACTGCATCCACCATCATTGTCAGGATTTCGAAAATGCAAAAAATCCTTTTTTTATGCCTTTAGCACTCACGTGTCAAACCCAAGGCCCGCCGGCCAAATCCGGCCCCTACCAGATTTTGATACGGCCCGCATGTCAATTTAGGTTTACAATTTTTCTCGGCCCATCTAGCTTTTACGCGTTCAATGTTTTTTATTGCTTTTTCTGAATTTTTTTGTCGCTTACGGTGCTTTCTTTCGGCGTTTTTTTTTTGGCGCCTTTGCCCCAGTGCTTCAGGAGACTTTTTTGCGTCAGTAACAAACGCCTAACAGCTGGAACACGCCGCACGCGTTAAGTGTCGCGTAACGTAAATACGTGCCTCATCGTGCGCCTGGCCATTCATAACGGACATGTATTTCTGCGCACCTGTATTTCTCTCTCCGTGTGCCTGATCGCGTGTCTTGCTGTGAGAAGTCAAGACAGCCAAAATCACCATAAACCTGGCTGTTATATTTTGAAATGTGTTTTTTTGAATAGTGTGTATACGCGAACACACTACAGTATATAGTGTGCTATTTCCGTGATAGGGAACGGTTTCCAACACAGCTAAGGAAGAAAGAAAGAAAGAAAGAAAGAAAGAAAGAAAGAAAGAAAGAAAGAACAGCACGTTCTCACACCCATCTCGTAAAATATGGTCACGCTTGGTCAGGTGCCTTTGTCGTTGTTATTGACGCTAAAAGTCTCCTTTAGCACTTTAAGTGAACGTGCTTGGTCGGGACTATTGCCGTCCCTTTTGACGCAGTTATGTTAAGGAAAAGGTCGTGGGTGGGCGTACGGTTCTGTGACACGCGAGAGGAAAGAAAAAAATGACTATAGCAAGCGTGACAAGCGGGACGCAAACCCCGCTCTCCTGGGTGAAGGTCCTGTGTTTGACCCATCCACCACGCCCCCAACCAACCTCCTTACGCGGAAATTCGCCCTTACATAGTACTCGCTAAATCCTATCCGACTGCTGCTCTCCCCAGTGCGTTACACAAACACGCTGAAAGACGCCTTTCTCGTCGCATCAGACGATGACAGCCACTGTCCAAACGTCCTTATTTTACGATTTCGGAATGAGAACGGGTTGGAAAGAAAGAAAGAGACGAAGTGAGAGCCAAGCCGGGTCAATAGAGAGAGAATGAAGAGGGAAACCAACCAGCTCATAGCGAGATAAACAGAAGCTCAGACGGTGACGGAGTGAGAGCGGCACTAACAGACAGGACGGAAAGATTTTCAGGTCGTTTGGCTTCCTGCCGGCGTTAAAAAACCTCCCAGAGAGATGGGGAAGATCCTGTCAGCGAGTGAGAGAGTCATATTTTAAATTTAGCGCCGGTCTGATTAACCTTCGGCTCGGCTCGTTGGCCTTTTTTCTTTTTTTTTTTTTACGACTCCCGAGTCTGGACAGAGGTCAGACAGGCAGGAGGGCAAACAAAGGCAAACTGTCAATCACTTCATAATTTTTGGGTAAAAAAAAGAAATGCCAGGTGGACGAAATAAAAGGAGGGATGACACTTCTGCGGGGGGGGATAAAGAGAGAGGCAGGCGGAGAGAGAAAATGATGCATGCTAATATGGTGTCTTGTCTAACCTTATACATTAATTCAATATCTATTTAAGTATTTATAAATGCTTACTAGACAGTAAATCAATACTTTATGAGAGCGCTGATGAATCTGCGAGGACATGATCAGCATTTAAATGCTCCAGTGAGTCTGGAAAGAGAATCTGCCATAGTGTGGTGCAGCAAGTGTCAAACACAGGCTGCCCCCAAACACATGGAGAGAAATTATCCATTCATCCCCATCCAGTTAGTCTGGGGCTATTCTCACTTTGCCAGACCTTCCTCCACAGTGCTGCGGAGAAGGGTCTGAATAATCCACACAGTATTCTGGGATGAGAGGAAAAACATGCTCTGGTTTATTGGCATTTCTTTATACCAATCACAATCGTCATGGGCTTCCTGTAGCTCTGCATGGCTTACTGAGAAAGCTTGTTTATTGCTTTAGCTGTCTGTATGGTGTCTTGTTGACTTATGTCTGTATAGTTTAACCTGTACTAATATCTTGCTGTTTCCTGTTGCAAAATCATCTGGCCAAAGGACTACGGTTGAAAATTAGCCGGCTCGCTAACACCGGCACATTTACAGAAATGTTGATTAATGTGTGTTGTCCTTTATAAAAATAAAGAAAGAAAGAAAGAAAGAATGGACGCTAGCCTTGGGAAGGAACTTGTTTTGATGGAACATGTGTACGTTCAAAACTTTCACTGTAAATTTACAGTAATATACAAGCAGCAGCTCCGCCGGTAAACTACTGTTTATTTACAGTACGCATACCATTTTTTTAATTTAAGGTATTTTACTGTAAATAGACCGTTTCTTGTTGTATTATTTGAATTGACAGTAATATACTGGCTACAATTTAATTCCCACCTTTGCCTTTATTTTCCCAAGATGCATTGGTATTAACAGTAAATACCTGTAATCTGTAACATTCGCAGATAGTGCTGTAACTTTATTATTTTCTCCCAGAATGCATTGCCATTTACAGTAGGATCCTGTATAACATTGAAACACTAAGATACTGTGAGATTTTAGCTGTACATTTACATCAAAGGTTTACAGTGTACGTTCAAAAGTCATGCAACAGAAAACTAAGATTGGACAGATAGTCTAGCTAGCTGTCTGGATTTACCCTGCAGAGATCTGAGGAGCAGTTAACCATAGTCCTCAGAAATCCACCCGAGGTTAGAACGCCAACACAAAGAAAGAGGAAGGTGACGGACATCCAACCTAAAAGAAGGACATACGGCAACGGAGCAGAAGTGGAAGGTCGTGGATATAGACTAGTCTGGGGCCACCCTGGGTGGTACAAACACGCCTGGCTTTTAAAAGGAATGGGAGATGACACTCTGATTGGTTTATTGCATGTTACGCCCCAAAACACACTTATGATTAATTTAGAGACTAAGTACAACCCTTTTGAACCATACAACCCTTTTTTTCGACGTAAAACTAGTAAAAGTAAAAGTAGATTCGTACACGCCCTGAACGCACCTGCGCCAGGTGCTTCACGCCGTGCGCTTAGATCGTTAAAATAGGGCCCCTAAAGTTCAGCATGAGTGGGCATTCCATTCATTTTGAAGGTGGGTAGTGCGTTTAGGGTGGGGGGCACACAAAAAAACCCCGCAGCGGGCCTGCATTTTGATAGTTTCACCGGCAATAGAAATGGTCTGCCTGTGGTTTTGCACCGGACGTCGCGTAACGTGATGACGCCATCCCAAGCGTACAACGCGCTGAAACAAAAAAATGGAACGAGAAAAAAGTCCCGCAACGTTTCAAAAGCACAGTTCCCGGCACGCAGACAAAAAACGGTGTTGCTGTGCTGAAACCACACAACAATATCGTATCATCCAAGTTATTGTTGGATCTTCTGTCATGACTCTGCAATCCAAATTATATTTCCAAATCAAGAAGCTTCCAAAAGAAATACTGTAAAAACCCAAACTGTGTTCTCTTAACACAGAATCTTTTCTCATCAAGCTGCTTTGTAGTGAGTTTCAATCCAAACACCATCTGAAACAAATAAAAGCTTGGCGTTACATCCAGCGAGTATATTGGCAGTAAGATAATCAGGATTCCTGCAGGAGTCAAACAAAAAGCCTCGTTGGTTGTATTATATTGGCTGTAGTGTTTCATACGGTACAGTTGCTGATCCAGCAGCATCACAGAACTCATTTTCCATTCGCTAATCACTTCTCTGCACAGAAGAGTTGTGTCACAATCAGCTCCGAGATCAGTGTGTTTGTGTGTCACAGAGGAACATTCTTGTTAATCGTAATGCAGTGTCAATGCTAGGACAAGTAGAAACTGGCATCGCAGCCTGTCCTCCAGTTTATATGGTGAATAGATTCAATATGGAGGCTGGAATGAGCTGGAGCGGGTCATTAATTAAGCTAACCCTTGTGTTGTCTTCTGTTCAAACATGCACTTGTTGTCCTCCCGGGTCAATATCAACACTTTTTCTGATGTTTTTGTGTCCTGTTTTTTTTACACTTTTTGGTGATTTTTTTCAATGTTTTTGGTGCTTTTTTTTTGCCGTTTAATGCTTCTTTTCACTACCATGTATAAACACCACTAACACCAACTTACTACCACCAGTTTTACACTTACTTTTTTGGATTCATGGTCAATAGACTTTATTTATAGGAAATTATTCCTAATGCTTGAGTTATAAAAGCAAGAATTATGAATTATGACTTATATTAAAGGAAGGATAATCACAAAGGGGTATATGTCAACGTTCAGTGAGGATACTGTTTTGAAACATTTACATTTTGTTTTTCAAATGCTAAAAATTTTTATAAAACACCCAAAGTTCAATGACAGTAGAGATCCAATCTTTTGTCTTTCTACTTGCAAAACACGTTGTATGGAATCATCTGTGTTATTTTTGGGTAATTAAAATTAGGTAGTTAAAAACAAACCCATATTTCTGATATAGAAATTTTGAAAATGAGTTGAATTTAACCCAAAGACAACACAAGGGTTAAACAGTTAAGAAGCAATTGTATCAAGTAATTAATTACATTTTTATTTAAAGCTATAGTGCGTAGTTTCTGTCTCCCCCATGGGGAATTCTAAGTAATGACAACAACACTGTCGGAGCGTCCATATGACACAAGCCTTCCGTGCTTGCGCACAAACCCCTCCTCCACGCAGTCTCTAGTAGCCAAGGAGGACACGGGGGATTAAAAAAACATGATGGACTCTTCAGAAGAGGTCATTATCTTCACTTGAGCTTCTACACAGGAAAATCGCCGGACGCCACAATCTTCTGAACATAGTCATACTGAGAAATACAGGGAGAGTTGTGTGGAGCTGATGGTCTTAATTAGCTTTGTAGCAACTCATTTGGCAACGGCTCGAATGTAACGGACGGTCATTAATATCAAAAAGTTACGCACTAAAGCTTTAAAATAACTTCAACTTTCTTTCCCGTCTGCGACTCTGTGACTACAAAGCAGGATGCAAAATAAATGGCCAAAATTTCGATTAAGGCAATAAAAGGCAATGAAATCGCCAAAACAGTCGAAAAATGTGACAAAAATATTGAAAAAAAGCCTTGAAAAAAAGTGTTGGAAAAAGCCGGGGGAAAAAAACAAGTAGCTATGTCATGGTTTTCCCAAATTCTGTACAGACTTTTAGGCATTCTATTGTCAGCTTGGAAAATATTGCAAACAGCTGCCGTAAATGGAACATGCCCCTGGATCCTCCCTAGGTTTGGGCTGAGCCCTGAATGTTTACAACGTCGTAAATATACACTGCAGACAATATATTACTTTAAATTCAAATAATACAGTAATAAACTATGTCTATTTACAGTAAAATACCTTAATCTTTAAAAACAGTATGCATACTGTAAGTAAACAGTAATTTACTGGCGAAGCTGCTGCCTGAACCAACACATATGAAGATAAAAGTATTCTGGCGGCACACTGTGAGACCTGTGAGTGATTCCTGTTTTTTATCTTGCGCAGACGTTCCTCCAGAGGTTAGGTTCTCCTCTCTGTTGGTGTTAGCCCGCAGAGGAGCCGGGGTCACCGCGGAAACACGTCCTCAGACAGTCGGAGGTGTGAACGATCCCACAGGAGACCAACCTACTGTTCATCTCGCTGCTCTTCTTCTTCTCATCCTCCTCTTCACTCTCTGTCCGTCCATGGTCTGTTTTATTCCTGTTTCCTCTCTCTCTTTCTCTCTCTCTCTCTCTCTCTCTCTCTCATCTCCCTCTGTCATTACTTCTGTCCTCTGCCAACCTCTCTCTCTATGCTGCAGTAGTGGAGACGTACCAAGATTTTTTTCATCCAAGTACTGAGCGGGCCTGATAATCAGCCTGGATTGTCATTTCATTTTCCCTTCTTCATTCATTCTGAAGCCGTGTTCATGTTAGCTGATTTCTGTTGGGGAAGGCGTTTGTCTTGACTAAAGAAGATGATAACATTAGTCACCATTCTTTATCCTGCCCCGGCTCTCTCGCCAAAAAATTCAGCCTGTTCTCATGAGCCATACGTTCGAAAAACTACGAAAAGTTAAGCACTGTAATTCGCATGACTTTTTTTTGCAGTATGCACCACATTGACTGCTGCTTTATAACAACGTGGCTGGCCGTGTAGGGAGGAGGTCGGGGTGTATGGGTGGGTGTTAAAACACAGGACTTCCAAGCCAGGGATCGGATTTCGCTTCCCCGGGAAAACAGAAGACTTTCACACAGGAAATGCATGTTTATTGGGAGTGTTTTTAAACCAAACAATGATCTTTTCTTCTAAACTAGTCATTTCGGTGCCTAAACTGTCGTCGCCGTGTAACGCTCACTAATGTCTTTTCTGCTCTCCCCCAGCATCCCTCTCTCTCTCTCTGCATCACTCTATCAGACTCTCTCTTTCTCTGCATCACTCTCTCTCTCTATATATATATATATTGTTTGCTGAAGGGCAGTCTTTGACATTGGAGCATTTGTTCTCCACAGAATGAAACCAAAGAGCTGAGATTTCCTAGCCTGAGTCTTTTTTTTCTCCCTCAGATATTCATCAAGACAGAATTATGAAAGAATTCAGCCTGTTCTCATGAACCATTTGTTCAAAAAGCTACGGAAAGTTAAGCACAGTAATTTGTAGGCATCCCATGTTTTTTCTTGCTGTATGCACCCCATCGGCGGCCGATGTATAAGAACGCAGCTGGTGGCGTAGGAAGGAGGTCGGGGAGGATGGGTTGGCGTTAAAACACAGGACTTTCAAGCCAGTTCAATTCCTGGGGAAAGCTAAAGAATTTCACCGAGGAAATGTGTGTTCCTTGGGAGTGTTTTATGCAAACCAGGATCTTTTTCCTAATCTTAACTGGTCGTTTTGGTGCCTATAACTTGCCACTAACACTGCACTCACCAGAGGAGTTGTAGTCCGGGGACACGGCGAGCAAAGTCACACGGGTCACAGACCACAAAAAATTAGATCCACCTTGTAATAAACCAGAATTATGCTTTAAGATTTTTGGCTTTTGTTCAGCATGTTGAAGCTCATTACTCGTGTTACATTAAATGTCATGCTCAGATGACTGCTAGTGTAATATCGTCTCTAGCTACTGTATCATAAAATTAAATGAAATACATTTTCATTTCATTGATTCGTTCGTTTTCCCTCCTTCGCTTCTTTTTGTCTCTTGCAATGAATTAATCCTCTCTTGTTTCCTCATTTCCTGTCTTGTTTCCTTCTGTCCTCTCTTCCTCTCCTCTCCGGCTTATTTCCTCCTCTCCTCTTTCGTTTCCACCTCTCCTCTCTTGTTTCCTCCTCTCCTCTTTCGTTTCCTCCTCTCCTCTCTCGTTTCCTCCTATCCTCTCTTATTTCCTCCTATCCTCTCGTTTCTTTCTCTCTTCTCGTTTCCTACTATCCTGTTTTGTTTCCTTCTCTGCTTTCGTTTCCTACTATCCTATTTTGTTTCCTTCTCTGCTTTCGTTTCCTCCTCTCCCCTCTTGTTTCCTTCTGTCCTATCTCGTTTCCTCCTCTCCTCTCTCGTTTCCTCCTGTGCTCTCTTGTTTCCTTCTCTCCGCTCTTGTTTCCTCCTTTCCTGTCTTGTTTCCCTTTCTTTTCTTACCTTCCTCTCTCATTTTATCCTCTCTTCCCCCTCCTTCCCCTCCTCCTATCTTCTCTTGTTTCCTCCTCTCAATTCAATTCATTTAAGAGGGGCTTTATTGGCAGGAAAGTTTCAATAACAATGTTGCCGAAGCATAAAAATACATTTCGTCCAAATATTCGGACCGGATAAAATAAACAGTAATATGAACATATTACATACATAACACAAAATTAGGATTGATTTAGATTAGTCATATATACGGTATATCTTATACTTCTTATGCAACCTCTATACTGTGTGATTGTGTGTGATTGTGTGTGTGTGTGCCTCTCCTCTCCTTTCCTGTCTTGTTTCCTTCTCTCACCTTGCTCTCTCATTTCATCCTCTCCTCCCCCAACTCTCTAGCTTACAATAAATCCATCCACACCTCCACACATCTCTCCCCTCTCCCGCTCTAATTGACACTAAAATCACCCCGCCCCCCACTTTCCGTCTTTCTCCATATCTCTTTTGTCCATCATCCCCCACTCCTCCTCCTCCTCTTCCTCCTCTATATCTGCTGACAGTGGAGTTTGTTGTTTTTCCCCGCTGGCTCGCCTCCGGAGCTTTTACCCCAGCGGTCCCACTCTCCCGGGTGCAGGGGAGACCCACGGGTCAATCTGTCACCTTCACACCGCTTCACACCGCTGCAGCTGCCCTCCGCTCATCCACTCCTCTATCCCCTCCTCCATCCCTCTGTTTCACTGTTTCTCCTTTACTCTGTCCTGTATCATCCGGAGGAAATGAGCCAAAACAGCATGTGCAGAATGAGTTTAATTTGAAGGAGCTATTCTCATGTCTCTTGTAATTGTTGTTTTGTTCCAATTTGGTTAATTAGGTGTATTAGGTGGAATTCTAGGGGAGATCATCAAATTTACAAAGATACCAAATATGTCAGGCTGAATTCTTGGGAGAAGTGTCTAAAATGAGCAAACATTTTGAGTAGGGGAGAGCTGGGACGATTGAAACGGGGAACAGATGAAACATTCCAGTTTTCTCCGAGTGCAATCATAATAGACAGACTTCCTTAGGTCAAAACATAGAGCATGTTAACCTCCTTCTATCAGCCAAATATCTTCCTGTTATTTCCTTTTATCACTGAGTTACAGGCGATAAACGAGTTTTGATGGTCGAAAGTCAACTTCATTAGCGGTTACATTTTTTAGATTATTAATGAGTGTTTTTGATTTAAAGGTTCGACTACATGCTTATTTGGTAGACTATTTAGTGTTCTCCACAATCCCAGACTTTCATATTGCATGCTTGTTTACATGGAAAGCAAAACAGGTTATAATGGCATATGTCTATGTCGGGACGGTTGAAACAGCTGTTTCAACTGTCCCCGACCTGGCTGTAACTCCATGTATTTTAAGTAAATGCACAAATATCTGTGTTTATACAATTATTTATGAAGGTGAGACATGGAAAAGCAGTTTTAGAAAGATGAAAATATATTTGGGCTCCACCAGGTAGGGGGTCGAGTTTTCCCATGTTATCCTATGGAGACTGATGGGCTGTGGGTCGTTAAGGGCACTTATTTGGATGTGCAGTGCCCTAACCCACATAAAAACCTAGTGAAACGACATTTTCCACAATAGAAACATGATATAAATGGGAAAACTTACTGTTCTAGCTATACAAATGGCAGAATCATCCACAGTGCATGATATTTCAAAAAACGCTTCATACACGCTTCATGATGACGGCGATTAGTTGTTAACAGACATTCACGAAGACGTATAGCCCAGCAACAATCTATCTAAAATAACACATTTTGGGAGTACCATTCATGATATGTAGGAAAATATTTAAGTTGTGGGAAATTTATATGGATTAAACTATATGTTTCATCCGTCCCCCTATGCTGTTTCAATTGTCCCGGCCAGGAGGGACGAATGAAACATTACGCACGTCCCACTTTTGCTGTAATAATTCCTGAACGGTTTTGTTCAAAGCTGAAAATGCAACTGTATTTGACAGATGACAGGTGTAGGTTGCTAGTGACAAAATATTAGCTTTCAGTGCGATACGATCGCTTTGTAAATTACGTTTAATTAAAAAGTGTTTCAACTGTCCCGGCTCTCCCCTAGCTGTTGGATCATATGGATGGAGTTAGCACACGGACGCAGTGGCTCTCAGCTCTCGGTTTCGGTGTATACTTTTCGTAATGGCTTGGCTCTCCTTTTATTATTTGTATTTATTATGCACTGGCCGAAGAAGCACTGCAATTTCATTGTATACCTGAAGTGCAATGACAATAAAGATTCTTATTCTTATTCTTTTGCGTTGGTTTCTGACGCTGAGAGCAGTGGTGGAAACCAACAAGTACATTTACTCAAAGTACTGTACTTAAGTACAAATTTGAGGTACTTGCACTTTACTTACTTTGAGTCTTTTCTTTCTACTTCTACTCCGCTACATTTCAGAGAGAAATATTGGGTAACATTTTACTTGAAAGTATCTACATAAGAGTGAGATGACACTGTCATGACACATGAACCCTAACCCTAACTCTAACCATAACTTGTCATGACAAAAACCGAATGACACTTAGTAAAAGAAGTTATGCGTTATGTCATAAACGTTTATGACTTGTTTATAATGTTTACAACACGTTCATGACAGTGTCATGTCACTCTTATGTAGATACTTTCAAGTAAAGTGTAACCAAATATTGTACTTTGTACTCCACTACATTCATCTGATAGCTTTAGTTAACCAACTGCCATGCTTCTCTTGTTTGCAAGCCATGAAGTCTCTCTCTTTCTCATGGGCGGGCCAAATTTTCTGGGCAGGCAAAGCAGAGAAAGGGGAGGTAACCTTTCCCCTCATGACGTCATAAAGTCATAAAAGTCATAAATCTTCCACCAATAGCTGACCAAGCGTCAGTATTGGACAAGTTGGGAATGAGAACGGGTTTGGTCTCATGCAGGATTCATATGAATGTTTATGGATATGAAAAATGGAAGCAAGGATAATTTATTCAAACACTTAAAATGACGCACTATATTTACTTGACATGAGCCTTTAGCGGTCACGCAACTAATAACTTATCAGTCAGGAACAAAGATGGAAGGAGTGTGACATTGTTATGGGGCCACAAAACCTCTTAGGGATGAGGATGGAGGGGTCAACAAAGTGTGTGACTTTGACACTGGAGGCAACAGTTCACATCAGGCGACACGGTTTTCTGTTAATGATGACTACATCTTTATCCAACCTATATTCAGAAGACGCTCAAATTGAACTCCCGGCATCCTCTATCTGTTCTCTCTGTCCATCCATCATCAACTGTCCTGTTTCCTCAGGGATATATATCTCCCTTACACTGCGCTTCTGCTTCTACTGAAATTACCTGACAATCTTTTTTTATACAGACATCCCCTCTCTGTCACATAATTTACACAACCTGGAATCCATTTCTGTATTAACGTGTGTGCTTTTCTTTGCCCTCTGAGGACCCGGACAAGATCATGGTATCCGGAGACATTTAAAAAAAAACAAAAAAAAAACAATCAACATACTGTAAAAAATGGAAAAAAACCAACAAAATAAAACACAATCATATACAAGTCAATCCGATTCCACCAAAGAACAAAAAAAAATAGATGAGTTTGAGAAGGAGCAGGCAGAAGCATAGTGCTTATGAAGTCCTGCCCCTACTATCCCCACACAATATCATATTATTACAGAACAAAAGAAATAGATATGCATATATAGCATACAAAAGTGTAAGTCATACAATAACAATACAACAACATACATACACTGTGTGTACATTCCCATTCATATATACAGGTCACCTTTCTGTATCGGTCAGGTATTATTTTTCTTGAATCTATTTTTGAACTGTGTAATATCATTGCTGTTTGATTTCATTGTTTAGACCTGGGGTCTTCAGCGTTTTTTAAACTAAGGACCCCTTATCTGAAAGAAAGATCGAGCATATATAATCAAGTTGCATATTAAACTAGGCCTACAATAATGTATAGGGCGGCCAAAAGCCTTTATACATACATACATACATACATACATACCTTTTTAACATAGAATACTAAGCTATAAAAATTATAATTTTTGGCATGATTTTATAAATCATCTTTTAATGTTAAACATACATATTGAATCCTAAGGATTCACTGTGTCTGTGGATGGCTATCTTAGTGACTACCTTATAGGCCAGTAAGCCTATCATCAGTGGGGATCTACTGTATATTTGCTAATAATATGTTGGATTCATGTTATTTATGTTTATATTTGAAAAAACAAAACAAAAAATTATTTGGAGGCCCCTTTGCAGTGACTCTGAGGACCCCCTAGGGGTCCCGGACCCCCTGTTGAAGATCTCTGGTTTAGACCATTCCACAAGGTCACCCCACAAACTGAAATGCACATGCTTTTAAGAGTAGTTCGTACAAGAGGTTGTTTTAACGTTAATGTCCATATATTTTAGACAAATGTTGTGTAGTCTGTGTCCTGTTATGTTTGTGAGTTTGCTGTGTTGAAGCTCAGTTACAGAATCCCTGCTTGAGTTGCTCTGAGACAAATGTCAGCAGGTTTATCATGTTTAGCCACTTGACATTTTAAGTGATTCAGAGGATCTTTTCGGAGTCTCCGGTTTGTCTCACGGTGATGACTGCAGATTATTGGATATGATGTTGGACGGGGGAGAATGGGTTTCAGTTCAGTTTAATGTGATGAAACACTGAGAACAAATGTGAAGTCAGCATTTCTCTCCTGCGGAGTTGAAACGAGTGCCCTAGACACTGTTACTCTCATCTAGACAAATAGGCTATACGTCTTTAAATAATGGACATGACATTTATTACAGGACTTTTATCACCAACCGAAAAAACTATTCAACAATAATTATGACAATAATTCATAATGTAATTATATAATTTCCACTTGTATATTATATGATATTCTTGTAGGAAACCTCTGATCTGCTCCTGTTGCAGTTTGCTGTTGATGCAAACTCAAAACTTCCTCTGTCTTTACCTATTGGCTTGAAACATTCAGTATTATGTCCATTTTCAACAACAGTAATGCCATGCTTACCACTCTCTCATTTTTTTTTTGTTCAGCCCTTCCTTTGTGTTATTTAGTTGGCGAGGAGAAACTGGGGAGAACAATTCCCATAAAAAGCCCCCCACCAGTTGAGAAGCCATAATCCCACCTAATTATCGGTAGGCTTTCATTGTAAAACACCTACATGAAGTAGCATGCTTTGAGCAGCTTTAGCAGGGATTTGGACTGAAAAGAGCCCTGCACTTAAACAATGCAGGGGGTTGTATTGGAGGGGGTGTGTTGTTGAAGGACACAGACTACTTTGTGTTATTGGTAATTACAGATCTGAGTATACAAAAATGGCATGTGGAGTTCCTCAAGGCTCTATACTCGGGCCCTTTTCTGTTAAAGATCTTTATTCTCTCACTAGTCCAGAACAACAAAATATGTTACCATAATTATGCAGAAAACCTACAAATGTGAATATTCTCAGAGCAAGTTCTGAAGCATCTTCTAAGTGGATTTTTTTGTACGTTTATTGGCAATGGACATCAGGGGTCCATTTCAGGAAGGAGGTTTAGTGAAAACTCTGAGTTTGTTAACCCTGAGATGAGGGAAACTCTGGGTTTTCTGTTTCAGAAAGGGAGGTTAATCAAACCTGAGAGAGAGGGGTAACTCCTGGTTGAGAGCAGGTTTTCTTCAATAAACCTTGAGTTTCTCTCAGTCTCCTCCCTCTGACACAGCACTCTCATTTCCTCATTCATTCATTCAGTCTGTATCAGGCGCATTTTAGCGCAGTTTGTTATCTGCATGAATAAACAAAAACAGTGTTGGTTTATTAACCATGTTAGACAGACTATATAAAACGTTTTTGTTCTGAACATGGCATTTCCTTGTGTCGACGATCCCGTTGATGAAGAAGCTGTATTACTTCGCAGGGAGTTAAACATACGTCGGGACATGATATTGAGGCCCCAACTATAGATGTGTTTTCATTTCCAGATAACTACCTATTTGAGCTGTATCGTTTTTCTTCCCAGTCTATCAGTTATGTAGCCTACATAACCTTATCCGTCCTCATATCACTAACGTCACCCATCGAGGACATGCTCTACATCCCAGCACATTCTTTGTGTCACATTATGTTGCAAACAGCAGTTTTCTTTACAACATTGTTGATGCGGAGCATATTAGTAAAGACACAAAGCGCCATCAGAAGAATGTGACTCGCACTGAAACATCTTTTAAACGTTAGTGGTTTGTGTCCTGGGAACTCTACACAAAGAGCCATTAAAAAGAAATAAATTATTGTAAATCTTAATTCTGTTAATGATGGTGCTGCAACCTCAGAATGGGATCAGTAGTAGTTTACTTTTTCGCCCGCAGGATTGCACCTAAATTAATATATACAATTCCAGTTTTCAGCAGTAATATTATAGGTTACCTGTGATTACATATGGAATTAATACACTATATTAGAGCTTATGCATAGACTCGAGCAGCAATTTTCTCCCACACCAATTCTCGCTATTTTACAGCAGCCGCTGTTGCTTTTTAAAAAAACTAAATATATGTTCAAACTGGCTGTATGTGCGCATGAGTATCTCCGCCGACCAGTTTGTTTGTGGTTGTTACCATGGTGAATTATAGTATCATGGCTCCATTCATGCTGCCTTTTTAAAGTGGTGGTGCATATGCTTAGCACTGAGTCAACCTACTCCGAGTTGATTGAACCAAGCTGCTCTGGAACCGAAAACTCAGAGTTTCCCATCTCAGAGTAAATCAACTCAGAGATCAGGGTTAGATGCAGAGTTTGTTAAACCTCCTTCCTGAAACGGACCCCAGAGATAATGTTACCCTCTGGAAGTGTGAGTCACACTGAATTACATTAATGTGTATCATTTCTGTGTACCCAGATTTTAATGATTTTTGACTAAAAGTCACCTCCTGCAGTATCTTTGCCCCCCCCCTTCAACTCTGCGGCGCCCCCCTAGGGAGGGTTTTGTCTTTTTCCTGCTGAAGGTCCATATCTATTACAGACAATGTCCTGTCATTTTATGATGGTAAAAATGCTGTCTGGGGCAATGAGTTAAATGCCAGTTTTTATATATTTCATTCCCCTGTCATGTTAATCCCAACTGAATGGGGCTTTTGGATAAAAAAACTTGGAAAAATAGCAACTGATAGTGAAGCTTACAGTTTAACAACTCAGAAAATTGTTCACTATATTCTTCACTTGTTTTTCTCGTCTCTGGCCCTCTCCTCTGTCAATACCTCCCACTGCTGTTTCTAAATTATCTGATGAATAATGTGCCGTGAAACTCTTTACGTTGTCGATAAGTGTCTCAGCTCCGGTGCCACCAAGACGGATTCCTCTGCTTTTCTTCTGCTGCTGAGCGATAAGCTTTCGATGTTTTTATTTTTTCCCCCACAAAATGAATAAATACCATCACACGGCAGGAAACTGAACTCCCCATTGTTCTTCTTCCCATCAAGCCCCATCTGCTCTTCACTGTTTTCTTTTACTGCTGCACTTTCTCTTTTTTTTCCAGCGTTCCCTCACATACTCTTTGTCTTCATCTTCAGCTCCTCAGCAGCTGTAGACTTCCATAAAACTCAAACCAGGGTGCATTTGCTACCAACCTCCCAGTCGGTTCTGTATTCAGTATTCATAAGTGTGAATGAACTGTGAACATATGGAGGCATGTTGAGGTAATTTAACGCAAATGTGAGTCTAAATGACTAATTACAGATGTTCAGTGTAGCCTGGCTCACAGTTCTGCAGTTTGAATGACACTGCTGTGGAAATATTTAGAAAAAATAATCTTGTACATAATAAAACAGCATGTACAGCAGGTAGAGGACTTTGTTACATTTTTTATTATCTTAATATTGTATGGTGTACCAATGCATCCTATAAATCCCGGAATTCTTAAACTTAGCTTTATAGACAATGTCGAAGTTAAAAAAAAAGAAAGTTCTGGAAAACATCCTAAACATTTGTGTGAAATCAGAACCCAGTCTCCCAACTGAAATAGTCAAGAAATGTAATCTATTGATTCGTGTAAAGGGACACGATTTTCCTGTTTTTTCCGTGACAAGAATTTCAAATTAATGTATTTCAATTGGAAGCATCTTTTGTGTCTGCACCACTTTTTTTTTCTTCCTATGACCGTTGCTTTAACATTTATTCATGAGATGTTATAATGGTTTTTATTTCTTAATTTTAATGTTTTTTAGACAGAACGCTACCAGGCTATGAGGCATAACCCAAAAAGCAATGCGGTCGTTCATATCACAATCGGACAGCAAACATGCAGCTCTGTCAAGCCACTATCACTTCAATGTACATATTTAATAAGTGGTTTTGTCACCAGCAACCGCGGGACTAGTGTCTTCCAGTAATATGAGCACCATGGTAACATGCCCCCAACTGGCCGGAATTATCAGGGAATGACATAGTAATTACAGCTCAGCATTTCCGAAAGAAAACATACATGAGATAGTATTGATGTATTCATAATTATAATTGTAGCCTAAGCATAAACATATCCCCCCCAAATGTCACTAGCCACAAAATGGATGTTTGTCCGATGTTTCTCTAGCAACCAGCAGCTGAATGAAGGACTCGTGGACAGAAACATACTTTACAGTCAGACAGCAGAGGCTGCAGATAGTGTTAACCTTTTACAGACTGTTTACTGAGTGCAGTCAAACAGATGTGGCTCCACACATTGTGAATAGCTTTCCTTGAAATCTAAGGGCACATGGAACCCCACAAGTTCAGTCTGAATTCAGGAGAGGTTAATCCAAAAATATTCGGATATGAACTCATTTTCTGTGTCTGAATGCAGACTATGCTTCTGGATTCTCACAGAAGGCACATTTGTTTGTGCGCAACAGACGATGCAACCCCCTTGCCTACATATTTGTTTATATACATGTATATGCAGTGCCAAAAATGTAATCTTCTTTAAGTGAAGGAAGTGCAAGTCACAGGGATGTGTCCAGGATGAATTATGGGAGTACAAAGCATTGTCCTGGATCCTGCATGTGGTTTAGGCCTCTAATATACTTTAATTAGGAAAAGATTGTGGTTTCGGTTCAAAAAATAAACGCATTGTTTCTCGTGCTTCGAGTTACTTTTGACTTTTCCCAAGTTTTTTTCTGACTCCTGATTAGTAAAACATTCATAACGATTTGATTGTTACAAGCGGATATTTGGAGTGAACAGATGGTCAGGGAACATGTTGCTAGTCTGGATCAACGAGAGTTCATTTCCAGGATAATCGTTGATGTGTGTTGTCGTTGTATAACGCTGTTCTCTTCGGGGAAACGACAACAAACTTAGAGCTAGCAAGCTACACTCTGAAAGGTTTTGGCAAGTTTTGAAGAACATTTTGGATCGTGCAACAAGGCAGGCCTGCTTAATTCTTTCGGGGAGTCATTGTAAAGATTAACAAAGAATATGTTTGCGGCATTTTCTCTCTAACTGGGAAGTTTTGGGTTTATTGGTAGGATTGCTGTGGACAAAATACACACAGCGGTACACTGGTAAGAGCAAATTACATTTAATCATGAATCCAGCTATTTTAAATCGCTCTGTATTATATAGCTCTGTATGTATAGCTTACTGTATTGTGTGAACACTTAACTTCATGTAATATTTTATGTGGCATTTTCTTTTGCGGGGTGCAAATGTTCCACCATAACAAGTTCCTTCCCAAAACTATATTTTGCAGAGCCACCGTGGCTGTGTCCGGAGCTCAGCGCTGTCCAAGACGATTGTGATTGGTTTAGAGAAATGCAAAACAACCCCAGACCATTTTTAAGGTCTGGCAATGCGAAAGTAACATGTTCTTGACACGGTCATGACAATTTTCTCCATTCATTATAATGATAACAAATGTTTTTCAGCTGTTGGATTCTCCTTAATGCATTTCTGGGAGACAGAGTTGCATGATGACATCACATTGGCATTCTTGCATTGTTGGCAAGAAGAGAGATCAAACGCCTCGCTGATTAATGAGCAGAGAATGAACATTCAAGCCTGACTTGTTCCATTGATGGTAGTCTTTTTTACTGCAGACATGCTTCCATGGCTTGGTCCACCCGTCCACTCCTCGTCACCATGACAATGGGAGTTGTCAGTCTCACTGTGTTTACGAAAGGAGACCGTGGATCAGAACTAACAGGAAATAAAGTGTTGGTTTGAGCTTAATCTTAGAAACCAGAAAGGCAAAGTTTTCTTAATATATGAACACATTCATATCAGATCACCTTTACCAAGAAGGTTAATTTGTTCATATGTCAAAACACAGTTAACATTTTATTGACATTTTGGTGGAAGGTTCAGCTTTGGGCCAAGAAAGCACTCCAAAAAATGATGCGGTAATGTTGCAGAGACTGAGACTTGGTGACTTGGACTTGAGTCGACTCGAGTCACCGTTTTGATGACTTGCGACTTGACAAAAAAATAAAGGACTTGAGTCTCAACTTGGACTTGTAAGTTAATGACTCGAGACTTGATTTGTGATTTAATGACTCAGATGACTTGCGTGTATTCATAAGTTTGAATGTTAGCTGTTAAATATAAAATGATTTCACTGAATATCAATAATTATAAAATAGATTAAATACATGTTCATACTTTTTGCACTAGTTATACAAACTTGCCAATAATTGTATTAGATGGGCTACTTATACCTTGTCTTTTCTCTTTATAAAGACCGGATACTACAGGTAAGAGTGCTTCACCTTGGGTGTAAAAAAAGTGACTTGATTTAGGACTTGACTTGCCTTGACTCGACATAACCTGTGACTTGACAAAAAATAAATGACTCGAGACTTGACTTGAGGTATGATGACTCGGATGACTTGCGTGTATTCATAAGTTTGAATGTTAGCTGTTAAATATAACATTCATTTCACTGAATATCAATAATTATAATACAGATTAAAGGTGCACTATGAGTTCCTGCATGGTTTCAGCGCAATTTCATTTGTCTCAAATTGTAGGCATCTCTCCTTGATCCGCTAGCTGCCTGCCCCCTGAATACACTGTGAAAAAGCCCGGTCTCGGGAGACAACAGGGCAGCTGATTGGACGAACGCGTCATGTGGGTCTGGTTTCTCCGGAAATTCAAAGCCAGACCGTCATGGCGGCTTGTTCAGAATACGATCTCCTGTTGTACTAAAATAGTTCACCGAAACGTGTTTCTGAAAACATTTTAAGACGAGAAATAAGCCATGCAGTTGCTGAATCTGTCTTCATTTCAGATCAACAAAGGTCAGTTTAAAAGATCTTCGTCAGATTTTGAGAGACTCTAGTCACGCTCATTCCGCTCCCTGTTTCCGGGTTAGCACTCCACCAATCAGATGGGTCATTTGAGTCCGACTGCCGGCAGTGCCCACTCCGCCGATTATACATGTCAAATCGGCCAAAATGAAGGACGACGGCCCCTCGGACGGACGACGGCACGGAACGTCAGACTGTCCAAGGCCGATTATCGGCTCTGTGTGTCCGGGCCTTTAGTCATGACAGTTACGGAAACATGGGGGGAGGGGCGAGCTTGCTCTGTTTTGTTTGAAATTTATTTGGAACGTCAACAGAAGTGACCATGCAGGAACTCACAGTGTACCTTTAAATTCATAATTTTATTAGATGGGCTACTAATACCTTGTACCTTTATAAAGACCGAATACTACAGGTAAGAGTGCTTCATTTTGGTTATAAAAAAATTGACTTGATTTTCAACTTGACTTGCCTTGACTTGACTCGACACAACCTGTGACTTGACCCTAAAAAATAACTCGAGATTTGCTTGAGATTTGGAACAAATGACTTGAGACTTACTTGGGACTTCAGCAAAGACAACACTGGTTGTTTACTGCCTTTTACTGCAATTACCTTAAATTTTGTTTCTTCTAAAGCACACCAGTGTTATGTGCAGGAATCAAACGTTCCTCTCTATTCCCTCCTTCCTTGTTTTCAGAGGCAGAAATGTGTTGTGTGTCAGCGGCTAAATGAGAGGATTACCATGTCATTATAGTGGTTTGAGTCAGCAACACTCTGCGCTTCATGATGCCGCCGCCGCAAAACAAAATCTCCTTATCCCCTGAAGGGAGAGAAAGCTAATATCCTATATTTAGGTGAGCATTAAGGGCCATTACCCGGCAGACAAAGTGCTAAATCGGTAGCACTCCTCTTTTGTTGGGTGGGAGCCTTTTTTTCTTCTTTTATTGCATCTGTTACAAGGAAGGGCAGATATCATCCTTCACGTCAGAAAAAGCTCACAGCCAGCTCTGATGTTTCCACTCTTGTCTGAATGAGATGAGCAAACAGCAGGTCAGGCACACAGCAGGAAAGTCAAATTTACGATATAACCTTTAACGCGCCGCCATGATGGCGAAGCTGCAGGCAGGGGGGAGGGAGAATTTGGGATTTTTGAAGATTAAAAGGCGTGTTTTCTAACCTTTTGTGTTGTGAGATGTATTCATGTTGACCGAAGCAGCTTCGGCTCAGTTTGAAATGCTGGAGATCCTTTTGTCCCGCTGAGCTAAATCTCTAAAGCTGTTCTTCCTCAGGGATTTCAGTCGACTGGTGCAACACTGAGAGCCAAAACCCAAAGTGCGAGATGTTTATGTAGTGCAGTGTAAAGTCAGCCTTTGGATGGACCAATCAACACTGATGTTCCAGGTTTATCTCAGGGTTTTTCTTATTTAACCATTTCATGTTTTGGTAGGCGACATACTGCTGCTTCCATCCCGACATCCCACCCTCTTTAACTGCCTTAGCTCCGTAAACTCTTTAATCTGACAGAGAAACATCAGGGTCTTCACACACCAAAATAGGGGACAGATATTTGCCTGTGAAGACAACTGAAGAAGCACATGAGGCAGATTACAATGAGAACGGTAGCAGATTTACCTTTGATTATTTTTGAAGCCTTAAATGTTTTTCCAGGACTGGCTTCCACACAGTTTGGGAAATGCTACAGAGTAATTGTGTTCATCGTGGACATGCCTTTTTATTTAACATAACCTGTCAGCTCACACAATTACAGCAAGGGGAGGCAATAGGAGTCCCTGCTGCCCGGAAGACACCTCAGATTGCAAAACTGTACTTTCACTATGATTAGCAGCGACCTTATTCTGCAAGATGACAATGAAACGTATACTCTGGTTATTTTTAGGTTGATACATTCTCTTTCTGACTGTCCTCCCTAGAACAATGACAGCATAAGGGTTAGGGATAGTAATTATAAAGGGAGCAAAACGGGAAGTAAGGTGACTGTCAAGTTATGTAGTTCATACTTTGGCTCTTTGCCCAAACTGGAAAAAGGCCTATTCAAGGACTGAAGGACGCAAGGGACAACTCAAATATCTTCTGACTTCTTCTTTATTAAATTCCAGTTTAGTTTGTTTAAGACGGATTTCAGTTCGTAGATAATGGTAGGTACAAGCAGTAGAAGAATTACTAATAGGTTGATAAGCGATTGCGTCTCTAGTTTTCTCAAATGATGAGCTGTATGTGTCTGAATGCGCGTCTCCTCGTCAAGGAAGGAATTTCAGTGAATTGCTTTGTCCCAAACTTTTCACCACCTGCTCTCACAAAGGTGCGCCAGTTTGAATGTTCCCTAGAGAAACACAAGCTAATGATAGGTTCCAACAATGCATGCATTTTCCCGCCCCCTGCTGGTGTTTTATCTTGCAAGGAAGTTGAAAAGGTGAATGCTTATGTTGTTTACTGTCTCGTGACGCAAGAGTGACCAAATATAAGTGTGTGCGCCTTAACATAGCGTACGTAGCTGTTTTAGTTTACTTCACATCACTTTCAGCGTCACACACGTAAACGGAAGTGATGTAACGTCTGATTTGAACCCAAACCGCAATCTTTTTCTAAACTTCACTAAGTACTTTTGTTGCCTAAACATATCGAAACTGCGACCGTTTCACAACGTCAAAGACGTGTTTAAAATCATGAACTTTACATTCTCTGGTTTAGATATAAGGATGTATTTCTTGTCACCGCTAGGGACGCAACACATTCTCACTCTCCCATTGCGTAAAATACAATGCTTGGTCATGTGCCTTTGGCGTTTGTTAGTCACGTTAAGTCTCCTTTAGCATCAGGAATCTTGCCGTCCTTTGGCGTTTGTTATTCATGCTAAACGTGCGTCCTTTGGCGTTTGTTAGTCACGCTAAAAGTCTCCTATAGCGTCAGGAATCTTGGCTTCCTTTGGCATTTTTTATTCACGCTGAAAGTCTCCTTTAGCATCATGAATGTTGTCGTCCTTTGGCGTTTGTTATTCACGGTAAAAGTCTCCTTTAGCGTTGGGACTCTTGACGTCACTTTTGATGCTCTGGGTCGAGATGTACGTTTAACTGACATGCAGCACAAGAACAGGATAGTTAAATTTAGGAAAAGATGGTGGATGGGGTGATAAAATGTACGTTTCAGTGACAGGCAGGACATGAACATGAACCCCGGTCTCCTGGGTAAAAGTACTGTATTGTTTGACCCATTCACCACCCCCAACCTGTCTCCTTACGTGGCATTTCCGTCTTTCAGACTACTCGCTACCATTGTCTCTCTTAATACTACGTCATCTTACAATGCCGCGGTCGCGCTGCTGCTCTGCCCGGTGCTTCCTGTACAGACGCTGAAGGGTGATTTTTGCGTCGGTATCTGACGCTGAGAGCCACTGACCGAGCGTCTGTATTTTAAGAGTTGGTTGTGAGAACGGGTAGCCTGGATGCCAACCGAACTTAGCCCCGCCCACAACATTTGAGGTCGGGAAGTTGGGTCCGGACTTGATCCGTTGTGGAGCAACTATGCTCGAACCAGAGCTGTTCGGACCAATCAAATTGTCAGGGCGGGCTTTATACGATGATGGACAGATGATCAACAGTAACGTAATCAACCACGTCACCAAAGAGCGCTTAGGTTGAATTCGTTTACAACAAAGATGGCTGCTGCTGGAGAATTGAGATGGGAAGATTCCGCCATCGCGTCTGTTATTGAAGATATCGACAGCGCATTCATTCACAGAGGACCGCGACAACTATGCGTCGCTCAACATACGTCACATACTCCGTTGTTCTGATTGGTTGTAGGTCTATTCAATTGAGTGCAGAGGCATTTTCTTTCCTGGTTCTGTTGAAACACGCCCCATAATCACAGCCCAATGGAGCAGCATCAGACTCATATTCTGACTAGAATCTGAGTAGGACGACGTCAGGCTAGAGAACGGGTTGAGGGCCGCTAATGTACAAAAGGCTCCTGTGGGTCTTATTAGAGGGCAGGGAACGGCTGATATCATCGTGTGGTTTGGAGGACTTGTTGTCTGGAGGACACTTCCTTTCACTTTGCCTTTCATTTATGCTTTGAAGAAAAGAAACAAAACTCCAGTATATCGATGTCATTTGGGTAATAACCTACTTTGAGTGTTGAGTGTTTCTTAAATCCCCTCATCTTCCCAGTAGGCTCTATGAAATTCCCTGACACTCCCTGTCTGGGAAAGCCAATCTTTGAAGTCCATGAAATTACCAAAAACATCTATGACCCAGGGGATCCCTGCTTGGTTGTTACACCACTCCGATTTTTTTTTTTTCTCGTCATCATGCCCACATGTCGTCTCATGTGTCCTCAGAAACATTCGTTTGGTCTGTAGTCGCCGCCGCTCTGACCCTCGCCGCCTTTTACTTGTAAAGCTGATAAACAGAGGACTTAAAGCCTCCACAGTCGCTGTCAGTCGCTGCGAATGAGTGTCAACTAAATGCCTCCCAACGCAAAATGAGATGGGATTGAAAGCAGTTAATAGAGTTGAGGCTGTGATTAGTCTCGGAGCGGCTGCAGTGATCTGTGGTGGCGCTTGGTATCAGCGGGGTCCCGTCGGCTCTGTTTGCTAGCTGACACAATGGTGCTTCTTCCTGCAAGAAAGACCCTCATTAATTGTTATCATCATTTGTTTATTTCTCCCTGCAGCCATTTCTCAATTTCCTGTCCTGTCCTTCTCTTTTGATGCCTTGTTTTCCATCTCGCCGTCTGCCGAGGCTCTCCGTCTCTTTCTTTCTCTCTTCCCTCAGTTGGATTTAGTCACTCTGTTGGCAGGACTCTTGGCAAACAGAGATTTTTATGAAGCTTCATTTTGGAGAAACGGCGACTCAGGAGTCCTCCAAGCACAGTCTCTTTTGGCTTCTCAGAATAATTTTTTCAGTTTGCAAACTCGATGGGTGAAGGAGAAACTTGAAAGTTGAGGGTTGAAAAATGATGAAAAACATAGTAATGGAACAGACTTCTTGGCTTCTTTATTACAGGGGCTGTACTCAATATTTAGCACATTATTATAGCAGCAAACAAGTGTTTGCATATGGCTGTGAAAAAGGGTTAGGATTAGGTTTGGGTTAAAACGCAACACCCCGGATGGGCGCTGCAAGGGGCACGGGCACAAGGGGACCACTGGTGTGAATAAAACACTTACAAACCTCCTTAAAAAACCAAGTTCGGTTATATAAAAGCTGTTTAAAAGAAGGCCAAATCAGGTTAAAAGAAACGCTGGACAGGACGGACAGCGGGAGAATACAACTTTAAATAAAAGGTTACCTCCACAACTGCCCTGGCCTCTCTCTTGGAGAGATTACAAAATAAATAATTAAAATAAATAAAAAAATCTAAAATTATGAAAATAAATGCCCCAGCGTCGTAATATAAAGAAATTCTATCCCAATGTTAAATGAATATTATTTAACATTGAAAAAGCACTAAAAACCTTTAAAAAGTCTAAAATACTATCTGAATGACTTGCCCTTGAGGTTAAAAAGTACACATACCATTAAAAATTAGTAAATACGTGCTGAGGTTTACAAGTGCTTAGAAAGTAAAAGTTGTTAAGATAATTATTTACCAAGGAATAGACAGAATCACTGAAATTGTCTCAAAGTTCGTTTACTTGCGAGTCAGTTTTACAGCACTCACAGCATAAGTACAGAAAATGACCTTCAACAGTAGCTTTTTTTATGAGTAAAATATAGTCATAATACAAAAGGCGATGTCTCCTATCTCTGGTCAGGCATCTCCTCCTCCTCAGGAGCATTGCTTATGCATGCTTATCTCGTGAGAGCGCCAGCAATATTTTGGCTTTCTGCCATGCAAACAGTTTAATATTAACAGAAACAAGATGAGTATCATAGTTTTTCTAACAGTGCCACACAATAAATAACCATACATATTTGTAAATAACAATAGATAATTTAAAATACATCATAGAATAAATCATAGAGTTAATCATGCATAAAACCAATAGTATGTGTATTATCATGTTAAAATTAGGGTTAGGGGTTAGGGTTAGGGATGAGGGGTTAGGGGGATAGGCTACATATAGCCCTGGAGCTACGTTCCTGTGGACCCCATTAGTGTTCACTTTCCATGTCCACCTGAGATTTGGAATACATCTGGCCCTTATAGGAGATATATTATACTTGTCCTTATTTTCTGTCATATATGTAATGATACAGTGTCGGATGTTCATATTAAACGTGGCCATAAGCGAATTCATTCCCAATGACCAACTTTCTCATGGCGAATGGATACATTGACACAGGCTGCCAATAGGCTGGAATCCCTGGCTTCCCAGGATGCATTGAGCACTCTTCTCTGATTTGGGATCAGATCCAGTGCGCCAGGAGAGAGAAGAGTGATTTGCATGTGGTGTGGTTAGACCTAGCCAATGCATATGGCTCAGTCCCACACAGGTTGATTGACTTCGCCTTGGAGTTCTTCCATGTCCTGGGTTGTGTAAAGAACATTATCGCCAGATACTTCAGCAACCTGCACATGATTTTTACTCTAAAGGGCTACACGACGGGATGGCAGCAGCTAGGACGCGGAATTGCGATGGGATGCGCCATCTCCCCCATCCTGTACATTTGATGTACTTGTACTTTACTTGAGTTTTTTCTTTTCATGCCACTTTCTACTCCTACTCTGCTACATTTCAGTGAGAAATATTGTACTTTTTTTACTCCACTGCAGCTTTGTTACATAGTTACTTTACAAATTAAGATTTTTGCACACAAAACACATGTAGTTTATAAAATACGATGTTTTATTATGAAATAAACTACGCAACAATATAACTGCAATAGCTGAAATAATGATTAGACCATTAAACAGTTGATTGACAGAACAGTTTTGATCATTTACAGTTTCTAAATTGTGAGGATTTTTCTGCATTGAGTACTTTTGCTTTTAATACTACTGATGCTACTTACATACTTTAACTTAAGTAACATTTTCAATGCATGACTTTTACTTGTAACAGAGTATTTTTACAGTGTGGAATTAGTACTTTTACTTAACCCTCCTGTTGTCCATTTTCAAAAAGTGTCTATATCAGAATTTTGGGTTTTCTTTCAAACAAATTGTCCAAAAAAATAACGTGGATGGTTCACTACAACGCTCTTAAGTTAAATAAATAATCAGTTCACTACTTTCATTGAATTTGGGTGTTTTAGTCAATTTTATAGCATTTGAAGAAAAAACAATTGATAAAAGAACGTCAAAAAAAGTGACACAAATGTTACAAAAGTGACAAAAAAGTGACAAATGTCCAAAAAAGTGACAAATGTAAAAAAATAAATAAAAAAAAAATGTTTTAAAAATTTGGAAGTGACAAAGTGAAGTGAAAAAAGTAACAAAAACATCGGGTAAAGCCACAAAAGTGTCGAAGAAGACAACCAAAACGTTGATAAAGGTTGTTCATTTAAAATTTTACCTCAGAAAAACAAAAAGTTGCAGGTCGACGGGAAGACAACACGAGGGTTCCGTAAAGGAACTGAATACTTCTTCCACTGCTGCAGATTTCAGACCGTTCTGAACGCTCCGCCAACAGTTTTTTCTACTCTCAGCTCGATGTGACGTCTATCCATGGCGGATTTCTTTATACGGCCATCTGCTCCAGGAACATTGCTGCAGTATTTTCATTACATACAATGCTACATGTAGCTACATGCTAACGTCAATGTAATCTTGGCTGCAGATGTTGCTAATTTCTTCCCAATTTCCGATCACATTCCTGCTGGAACACATTTGGTGGGGAAGTTTTTTTTGGTTTAGAAGCTTTATTGGTGACTTTTAACGGTATAAAGTGCTGACTATTCAGAGACGGCAGTGCGCCGATGCGGAAGACTCGGGAATGCTGACCAATCAGAGGAGACTGGGGGGGTCTTAAAGAGACAGGTGCTCCTACATAGCGTCTCAGACAGAGGGTGAATACAGGTGCAGCAGCCATGGACAGTGTGGGAGAAATAAAGTGTTTTTTGAACATTAAAGCATGTAAACATGTTCTATTAGAAAGCCAAAATACAAGTATGAACCTGAAAATGACCATAACAGGTCTCCTTTAAATTACATCTTGGAAAAACTGGGACTCTTTGGCTCCATCTGATGAAATTATTTTGTCCTCTCTAACACAGTTCTGTACAATAAGGAGAGCTTCTCTTTTTTCTTTTTCTTTTAACCAACAATCAGTTTGCACATTTAGAGTCTGGGACGACAAATGTTCAGCATGGAAAAACAACAGATAATAATCAGTAGCCTATGTGTTATAATTATGTCATTCAGCTTAAAAAACAGTTAGATCATCTTTATCATCATTATCATCATCGTCATCTGTAACTCTTCTCTCTCTCTCTCTCTCTCTCTCTCTCTCTACCCCGTCTCTTCCGCTTTCCTCGGAGGCTTTTATCTTTCGCTCTTCATGGCTCTGCTCTGCCATTGAGCCCGTCCCGTTCGACTCGAGCCAATTTAAATTCCATTTGGGAATCTCATTTAAATTCATGTGGGATGCCTCATCGGTGGGGCGGCGATAAACATTTAGCGAAGGGCGGGTTAAACAAATCAAGAATGTGTTGTTGTAAGGGGGGGTGGGGGGGGTATTAGAGGAACATAACTCAACTGTCCACGCAGAGATGGAAAGATGAAGCCGTTTTATGATGGGATTGAACAGTTGGATGTTCGCCGGGGCCTCTGCGCTCGCTGTGTTGTTGCTCTGAGAACTTGAATGCAAACATGCAAAACACACACGCACACACACACGCACGCGTGCGCTAATGAAAAAAACCTCGCTTCAGTCTCTCTAATCTACTTTGAAGATTTGGATTTGTTTCGTCATGCTCCCTCGCTCAGCCATTTTAAATCTCTCTCCCTCTGCAACATGTGATAGTCTCCTGATCCCTCACACACACACACGCACTTGTGTTCTTCAGTATTTTCTCTCAAGCTTTCGCCTGTTTTTTTTACTTTTTACCTCTGTCGGCCTCTCTTTCCTTTCCTGTCTGTCCTCTCTCACATTTTCTCTCTCCTCCCTCTAATTTTTTCACATTTTGTCCTTTTCTCTAATCTTCTGAAACTCAGGTTTTCTCTCTCTGTCTCCCTTGCGTTCCCTCAGACTACACATTAGGGTTGGGACAAAATATCAAATACGGCAATATATCGTTGTCCTCCTTCGTGCGAAGGTCCTATGACATGCTGCTTTTTGGATGTTTATATAGGCCTTAGTGGTCCCCTAATACTGTATCTGAAGTCTCTTTTATATAGACCTTAGTGGTCCCCTAATACTGTATCTGAAGTCTCTTTCCCAAAATTCTGCCTTGGTGCAGAATTACAGCCACTAGAGCCAGTCCCACAATGAGCTTTCCTTAGGATGTGCCATTTCTGTGTCTGTAGCTTTAAATGTTATTGAGAAGGTGAAGGGTGGGGGTGTGGCCTTGACCAACTGCCATGCTTCGCTGATTTGCAAGCCATGATGTCTCTCTCTTTTTCATGGGTGAGCCAAATTCTCTGGGTGGGCAAAGCAGAGAAAGGGGAGGTAACCTTTCTCCTTATGATGTCATAAAGGGAAGATTCCAGATCGGCCCATCTGAGCTTTCATTTTCTCAAAGGCAGAGCAGGATACCCAGGGCTCGGTTTACACCTATCACCATTTCTAGCCACTGGGGGACCATAGGCAGGCTGGGGGAACTCATATTAATGTTAAAAAACCTCATAAAGTGAAATTTTCATGCCATGGGACCTTTAATGAATAAAAGAAGGCGCTCTTAATAGATTTCCCTGCTCTCAGTGGCGCTACTTCACAGCTCCTTGAGGCGGCACTCAACACGTGAACGAAGGAAACTTGAACAGAAGTTAACTAGCCATAGAAAAAGGTTATCATCACTTAAATTATATATAAGTCCGTAAATTGTGTGCAAATTTCAAATTGCAGGCTAATAAATGCTCTGTTTTTGGTTCACTTCCTGTATTTGGGTCAGTTCGCGTTATCACCTAAAGTGAACCGAACTCTGGTTCACTTGGAAGCGTTTTTCTGTTGTTGAGGTGTTTCAGTGTAGATATAGATCTTAGTAGAAATAACCAATAAAGTTCAGCAATGGACACAGGTTGTTATCATATTTACTGTTTTCTAAATGATCAGAAAACCTCCATTCAGTCCTGCTCACTCCCACCTTTACTGTGTTTTAATAACTTCTGATTTAGTATTTCTCATTTACATATCTATTTCTGAGAGATTCAAGGATTTATTCATCACCTACTCATATTGCTCATAATGTGCAGTGGGTGCAGGGGTGGCATTCTCCGCTTAGCAACTTTGACTGCAGTCACTGTGGGAATGATGTTGTTGGCCAGCGTTGCTATGAAGCTTCTGTTTGTGTATAAAAGAGTGCATCTCATGAATGCCACCTGTTAACTAGGTAACAGTAACTCCTGTTCTGCTGCACTGAGCCATTAACCGCATCACTGATTTGTTGCCAGTGTTTATAGAGCAGCTGCAAGCGTTGTGATTTGAATGTCTGAATGTTTTTTGTTTTTGTAACAGGGTGAGGTGCTAAAAAATGACCCTGTAAAATGTGTGGATGCTGTGAAATTCAATCATTAAAATCAAGATTCACTATGTGAAATGTGGGATTATATCACAGCTAAGGGGCGTTGTTCGGCTTAACGCGAAGCGGAGGGACAAGAACCCCCTTAGCTGAGATATAACATATTACGGACTGAAGTGAGCTGTTGCGATAATTAAACAAGTATCATCAAGTATTGCAATTCGAAAGTTAATGTCACAATTTCAATAGATTTTTATTCATAATTAATCATGTTCACAATAAAATAGGCCCTCCTGGGCTGGCAGCCCGCACATACCGAGGCGGTTGCAATGAAAGGCAGCCCAGGTAACGTTAGCCTTTACTAGCAGCTGGCACAGACTTTTAGCACAGACTTTCTCTTGGCTTAAGTCCAAAGAAATGCTCACAATAACACAAACTAACTAACTGATCGAGACAGACAAGCAACTAACCAGGGTGGTGATGGCGCAGTGGATATGACACATGCCTTTGGTTGTGGGAGACCCGGGATCGATTCCCACGGCGATATATCAACCAATGTGTCCCTGAGCAAGACACTTAACCCATAGTTGCTCCAGAGGCGTGCAACCTCTGACATATATATAGCAATTGTAAGTCGCTTTGGATAAAAGCGTCAGCTAAATGACATGTAATGTAATGTAACCAATGGAGGCGGTGGTAAAAGAGCAACTCCTGTTTTTCGCAAAGTAAAATTGCTATTTTTATCAAGGGAGTCTGGTGGCTTTGAAGAGAGCAGAGACGACGGCTTCAGTTCCCCCCGTCTTTAAGGGCTGTCACGGCTATGAACCGATCGGATTGCTTGATTTGAGCTACCTGTTTTATAATACGACATATATTAAATGCAGTAATGACTCCCCCTGTCCTGCAGGTGGCGGTACAGGCAGCCAGCAGACCATTCTCCATGAGGAGCAGTGGAAGATGCCGGCTCTGCCAGCACTGCTGCTGTCGATTTACGTCGCCGTCCTGCTGCTGACCATGGCACCGCTCTCCTTCAGCCAGGCCCTCTCTGCCGTCCGCATGGGTGAGTATGGACACAATGACATGGTTTTAGTCCCACAATGACTCTCTGTCAGTAGTAAAAACTAGTGTTGCTTACAACTAAAACTTTCAAAGTTGTTTGCTTACTTCCAACTCCAAGTTTTCACATTTCACACAGGGATTCACATTTAGTGTTGTCACTTCATTTACAAGACAAATAATACTTACAACTAAGGAAGTACATTACTTAAATTAAGATTAGTGTTATGCCTGATAATAACAGTACTCACAGGGAAGACCTGTATCGAATCTGATGCTTCCTGGGTTTGATCTTCTGACCCTCCAGGTGGGATGCTTGTGTGCTAAACACCAAGCTACCTGAGTTTCATGCCAGTGTTGGTCAACTAATCAGTACAGCGCTTTGTTCCAAACTGAAATATCTTGTGTTGGCACTTTTTGCACGAATCAATGTCCCTTCATATTTTGGGGAATCTGAAAGTATTGTTCTTTGCTTACTGCATTCTTATGGCTCATGACTGTCAGCTCCAAGTAGCGCTTCCTTGGGTATTGTTGTCTTTGACTTGGAACTAGGACATGTTAGTCTGGACTTAGAACCTGATTGGAACTCACTGGTCAACTTGAATTTTGATGGGGATTTGATTGGGACTTGTTGTCTTTGACTTGTAACTTAATTAGGACTTGATAGTCTGGACTTGGGACTTGGTAGTCTTGACTTGTAACTTAATTGGAAATCACTGGTCTGGACTGAGAACTTAATTGGAACTCATCGGTCTGGACTTGGGTCTTGATTCAGACTTGTTGGTCTATATCTAAAACTTAATTTGGGGCTTATTGGTCTTGACCTGGAACTTGATTGGACCTTAATGGTCTGGACTTAGAACTTGATTTGAAATCGTTGGTCTGGACTTGGAACTTGATTCAGACTTGTTGGTCTTGACTTGGAACTTGATTCAGACTTGTTGGTGTGGACTTGGAACTTGATTCAGACTTGTTGGTGTGGACTTGGAACTTGATTGAAGCTCTTTGGTCTTGACTTAGAATTAGTTTGGGACTTGATAGTCTTGACTTGGGACTTGATTCAGACTTGTTGGTCTTGACCTGGAACTTGATTGGAACTCACCTGTCTGAACTTAGAACTTGATTCAGACTTGTTTGGAATTGGTTATGGTTGGCGAGTTTGAAATTGGTATATCAATTCTTGGATTCAAAGGAGAAAGTTAATTGGATACATGAGGCCCTTACGCCAAAAGCTCTTGGTAGAAAGTGTCATTATTTACCCATGAATACTACTGTCTCTATGAATAAACACACACATTCTTTGTATTTATCCTCCTCTTTCTCTCCTGTTGGAACTTGTGAACAAATAAAAACACGCACTTCCTCTGCATCACCTATTTTTTCTCCTTCACTTGTTACTCCTCTGTTTTGTTGTTTTTGCATCACTCTCTTCTTGTGTTTCCTTTTCGTTTTTTTTTCTTCTCCTGAACACCAACCGCTGTCTCTGTTTGCCATCTTGATTCCTCTCACACTATCTCTCTTTGCTTTGTTTGTCTTTTTACGAGCCCCTCGAGGCTTCCCTTTGTCTCCGCCGCTCGCTCTGCGTTTCCATTTCTTCTTCTTCTTCCCTGCTCATTTTGTTTTCATCCCAGTTTGGATCATTAGTAAGTGCAAATAAACTCGGCAAAAACTGGATCACGGAGCGTTTCTGTGACTTCCCTCCATTATTAACAGATAGCTCTGCTATCAGCACCTATTACTTATGTCCCCATCACGACCCGCAGAGGAAGATTTACTCCAACAAAAGCAGAGACTTAACGTTGGAAGTAAAAGTTCAGCCCTCTCCTTGCAGCAGATGAGGGTTTTTTCCCGGTTCATCTCTCAGCCCAGATTGCCCCGTATTCAAATCCCTGTTGCTTTAATCACGCGGGGCTTGGGAAAAACCTGTGTGCACTTACATGCAAGCTACCATGGCAACCAGGTCACCTGGCGATATGTAATGGCTCACCTTTTACTCTTCCATTAATGGCAGCTGATTGCTCTACACTCACACACACGCACACACACACACACACACACACACACACACATAGACACACACTTATATTTGAGTCGTTATTTCTTTCATTTCTGATAGGTGGAGTTACAGTGAAAATAAGAGAAGTCTCACTTTCGCAAATTATATTATGGAGAAAAAAGATTCTCACAAGGGAAAAATATTAAGTAATAACAATTTAAACATTCCACACCCAAATTATAGGAAAAGGCTGGTTTTATATGTATCTTTTGGTCAACAAATCCCATAAAAAGACCCAAACAAATAATGTTATTCTGTCTCTGAATACTGTCTGACGTCCTGTCTGTCGCTCTCACATTGGTTCCTACTGAAGACGTAGCCTTTATATTTAAAAACACCTCACAAACATATATTTTGTCTCTTTGTGTGTATTTAGTTTAATTTTTTTAAAGAAAAAAGTAACAGCTGGTCCCTGCAGTTCTTAACAAATTAAAAAAAAAAAAAATGTTAAAAGGGACTATTTTCGGTGGTGGATTAATCCACAGTTGGTGCTCTGGGGAGAATTTGGGGAAGCAATTTGTCCTTAATAATCATTTTGAATCTATTGCTTTCTCAAGGCAGTTTTGTACTGACATTTAGTCCAATAGGTTGAATAATAAATCTACTAACTCGAGTAGACATTTGACAGGAAGTTTGTTAATTTGACTCATTAAACTCATCCTGTATATTTTAGAATCAATTTTAAAGTCTGTCTCTTAGTTTTTAAGGCACTAAATGGCCTCGCCCCCTTCTACTGTATATCACAGACTTCCTATCGTTTCATGATCCTCCACAGCTGCCCTTTAAACTGTTACCAAGGTTGCCACAAAAACCCTTTTGGTGATGCAACTTTTAGCCACTACGCCCGAAAAATATGGAACATTTTGTCTTTATATACTAGACTTGCTGTCTCAGTGGACAGTTTTAAACGACAACTCAAAAAATATATTTTTAAAATAGCCTATAACTAACAGCTTTCACTTTCTCCCTTCATCCTTGTGTATGTGTATAGTTTTTAACTCAAAATTGAGATAGAAATCTATTGATTTAATCTATTCTTTTTGCAAAAAAATAGAGACTATTTAAATTCAGAAGCATGGATGTTTTCTTTCAGCTCTCTTCAGGTGCTGGGAAATGTACTTTAGTTCCACTCCAACACACTCACAAATTTTCAAGGTGTATGATTCAGTAGCTGAGAAGTAAAAAGGACTGATGAAGAGTTTTTGTCATTTAAGGACTCGGGGAAACTGCCAGCAGTCAAATGCTATGGTTTGTCCTTCGGTGGATACTGTAGGGCACATTTACCTGCTGCCGCGACAGGACACCAAACATCGGTCAATCACGAGGACACAAACGCATAATCATCCCAGTCTCGCATTGCCAGACCTTCCTCCACAGCACAGCGGAAGAGGGTCTGACTAGTCCACACAGCATTCCGGGATGGGAGAAAAACGTGCTCTGGTTTATTGGCATTTCTTTGAACCAATCACAATCTTCTTGGGCGGTTCTAAGCGCTGGACGCAATAACGGTGCCTCTGCGAAATTGCCTCAGAAAGGAACTTGTTAGCAGTTAACCATAGTCCTCATGTGTTTACGTTTAGAACGTAAACACAAAGAAAGAGGAAGGTAACGGACGTCCAGCCGAAATGAGGGGCATACGGCGGAATTTCCGGCGGCAACGGAGCAATCCCAGAAATGATACGTCTCAGACAAAGAATACAATCATCTGAACCAAAGACACATTTCAACCACAAATAGTCTTCCTTGGTTCAGTCAGAGCCGGAGAAGCGGTCTTTGACGTAACCAACCATCACCTGGTGTTTGTCTGATGGCGTCCTTTTGTGTCAATGCTATCGATGGATAGATAGCCCGAAGTTGGTATCGCTGAGGTTTGGATCCATTCTCCAGAGATGTCATGTATTTCACCCTCTTCTGCACCGGCTTGCCTGATAAACAATGACACTCAACAATTTACCTAACATAGGAACAAACCTGTATACCTAAACAAAGTTTAATAAAAAGCCAAAGACCCAAACTGCATTATTGTAACAAAGATGTGCGTGCCGGTGAATCGTATATATTTATACATTTACGAGGACATATGTACAAAATGTGTCCTCAGACGGCTGAAGCGTTTCACTACCTTGACAATCTTATTCTCAAGCAAAATTGCAAAGGCAATTATAACCAACGCTTAACATGAGCAGCAATCAAATGAAATCAAAACAGAAATGACCCAGCTGTAATTATCAATCATAAGTCTGACAATCAGATTAATCGCTGTCACGCTGAGAAGTGACCCAGATGAGATCAGAGATGGCAACTGTAATTAGAGCAACTCTGTGTTATTGTCGCAGGTCTCCGGCTGAGCCGCCACACCAGCTCACAGGTCAATAAATCCCAGTCAAATGGCAATTAGTGTTTAGGGATGCTGATGCCACAAGAGAAACAAACAGGAGCCAATATGTGGATGAAGAAGAGAAACAGAGGTTGATTGAAACAGTGTGGATTTACACAAAGATGAAATATTTGCCCCTAACCCTAATCCCTATCCCCAACCCTTTTGTTTCTGAAGGAAGATAAAACTGTCTTCAACTCAATTCCAACAAGATGAGAATCTACAGCGGCTCTGTGAGGCTGTAGTGGTGCTTTGAGCTGAATGCTTACTTGCTTTTCCTCCACAGATGGAGCATTACACTCCTCTAACATTGTCGGATCAGCAGGAGAACCATAGATATCGTCTTCTTTATTCCACACATTCTTCTTCCTTGTTAAAACATGCTGCCTACATTACCCACAATGCAACTGGACCACTGACAGTTCAGTCAGGGATTGTGATGGGTTCATGGATGTATTGGATGCAACGTTAATGGCGGCGCCCTAGACTAGAACGACTTCCGGTTCAAGCGAGGAGCAAGGAGCTATCAAATAAGAGAAGTTGCGATTCAGCTACGGACTGCAAAGAAGTACTGTTCAGATTGATACACTGCCATTCATCAGGAAATAGTTGCACCATGTAAATTCCTCTCGAAACCAAAAATTGGCTCTTTTCGTATTTCTGTTTGTGACGTTTTGTCCGTGATGTACAGGTGTACTCCAGGACCCAGTGGCATCACTGTTGCGTGTGGTCTCGTATCGCTCCAGGCTCCTGAATTGTATCGAAATTGTATCGTGGCAGACTTTTTGATATCAGTAAATATTATCGATATAATATCGTATCGTGATAAAACGTGTGATTTACAGCTGATGTAGCCTGGAGCAGAGATGAACAGCTGGCTACAGAGGTCTTGTAAGATCACTTCTTCTTCCTCACTCCAGATTTTTTTACTTTTAACAACTGTAAAGTTCAACTGACGCTGGAAACAAACTCTTGCGAGATCTGGCAACACAGATAAGCCAACGTCAACTAATGTTCACCAACGCCCTAACAAAACTAATGTTCACGATGCTAAATATGTCTCTTAGCTGTGTTAAATCATATATTATCAAAATAAAATATGATTAAATTATAGAAATATAACTTCTCATCCATCCACAGGATGTTCACAACATTTTCAAACGAGGCCATGCCCATTTAGGAGACAGCAAGTGTGTACCGTTTAATATTGTTCTTTAGTTATAGAGATTTTCTGGTTGCACCGTGTCACTTCCTCTAAAACCACAAATGGTACATACCAATACAGGTGTACTCCATGACCTGGTGACATCACTGTTGGGTGTGGTTAGGTTACAGGTGCAACAGAGCACACTGTGGTCAGAGGATTGGATTGCCTTGCACAGCTATTCACGTTATTGTGTCGACACATAATGTCACAACATCAGTCGTAACATCAGCATGCAGATACTTTCTGCTCCGGCAGGAATAAAAATCAAGTGCATAAATATTGTAGTGAAGGAGTTTAACAATTCAGCAACATCGGTGTCCTTCAGCTGCTGCTAAAAACTTCCATGAATTATTTCAGTATATCAGTCATTCTGAAGGAGTCATTAGCTTCCGTTCGTCAGTAAATGCCTCTGAACTACAGAAGAGCCTGTGTGTAAAAGGTAGTTTGTCACTGCAGAACAGCGGTGACATTAATCCTTTAAAAATGACTTCAAAGTACATTTTTCAAATTCTGGGCGTAAGTCATTTTGTAAGTGAAGACGTCAGTTTTTATTGAAAAGGCAAATGTCTCATTTTAGGGGATAACCCAAACTGAATATAAATGTAATTTATATAACATTTAGCGGAAGAAACTTTGTTCCCCTTTATCCGACCTCTGAGTCTCTTAAAGCTGCAACGAATAAATGCATTTGAAAAAAGGTAAAAACAGTGATGGGAAGAGAAGAGAACAATCAGAATGGAAGTGAGAGAGAAACGATCCGCCAGAGAAAAGAGAAGTAAACAAACCCCTTCGTTGCTATCTGGGAATATGTCAGCATCTGACATGTGATTGAACTAACTAATCAAGGCGGACAATGTGAGGGGGAAAAACTGCTCGAAGTTTGTTCTTGTCCGTCGCAAGATGAAGAGTCAGAGAATCACCAAAGTTATCACAATTCATCATGAGGGGAACAGGAATGATGAACAAAACGTTGTTGGACAATCCTTCCGATAGTTGTTGAGATATTTCAGCCTGGGACCAAAGAGGTAGGATGACTGACGCTGCCATCCCTGGAGACACATGGCCTATAACAACTATGGCTAAAATATCCAATTTAAAAATGGATCCAGATTCCAGCGTAGCTTAGTGGCTTCTCAGCATCAAAACTTTAGATAGATAGATTTATTCATCCCGAAGGAAATTTTAGAACAACAATTATGTGCATTCAAACTACCGCACACGTGTACCACCGGGATACATTGGTACAGATCGGAGAATATGCAGGAAACTTTATTACAGACGGAATACTCGACGCAGCTTCACTTCATTCCACGCAAATTTACGGCTGTTTATACTCAGTGATACAGCCCACCAAGCGCTAATGCTAGTAGTTATGTGTTAGCTGAACTTTACGGAGCATATCATGTGTGCACTAAATATAGCCTGTTTCGTATGTCGTTTTTATATAATGTCGTTTTTATATATTTTAATTGTGTAACCAATTGAGCCACGGTGAAACGCTGTTTCGTGTATATGGTTGAAATGACAATAAAACACACTAAAGTTGAGTTGACTGTCTCACTGTCTGTCTGTAATGGTAGGCATGGCTTGGGAGTAGACGCTAAAGCAGCGAAGCAAGTGCATTCTGGGATTTGTTGTCTTTCATCCACATGAGCCAAAAACCCATTTTCTGGCTTTTCTCGGCCTAGAAGCCACCAATTTCTAAAAGAAATTTCACATTTCTACTACATAAGTGACCCAATTTAAAGATATATTCATCTTTCAACGGTGAAATATCCCTTTAAGTACATTTTCCCAACGATACTTTACAATATGCTACTTTTACTTAAAGGTGCCGTAGGTAGGATTGTGAAGATCCAGGACTTAGCCAAAAAATTTTAACATTGACAACTTCTCAATCCCTCCCCCCTTTCTGCTAAAGTCCAAAACGGTCTCCTAAGCCCCTCACCCCACACGGGAATGAATGTGTGTGCATGAGCAATGACTGAAACGCAGTTAGACACCCCCCCTGGCCCTGATTGGTGCATCTGAACAGGGAGCAGTTGATTTTTGCAAATCACACTACAGGCTGTAGGTGGTGCCAGGTTACCTGCTTCATGTAGTTCTACTGGAACATAGGGTCAGTTTCAGCAAATATGACAGCAAGTTAGTTTTATAAGTCTTACCTATACTGCACCTTTAAGTCACATTTCCAATGCAGGACTTTTACTTGTAACAGAGTATTTTTACAGTGTGGTATTAGTACTTTTACTTTAAGAATCTGAAAACTTCTTCCACCACTGGTCTCATCTTTGTTTAACCTGCTATCTCCACATCGCAGCTCTCCCCTTGTACCAAATCTTATGTTGTCAGGGTGGCCTGCGCAGAGATAAATCAATACACTCTCCCAAAACATGGACGCACACTTGTATACACTGATCGATGTGTCCACGGAGGCGTCTTGTTTGCCTCTGAAAACACACCAGCCACCAGAGGTTTGCAGCGCTGTGATTCGTCCCCCAGGGCCGACGGAGCGACGTGTTGCTTTTAGTCTCCGTTTGGTCTTGTCCCGTCAAATCTGTCTACCTACCTGCCCCCCCCCCCACCAGAGTCCAGACTTCCACATCTCGTATCAAAGAATGTCAAATGCATGAACGTCAAAGGTGGGAAGTGACAAGACAAACCTGTTTGTCCATTTCTTTCTAAAGTTAAACACCGCCTCCGGGGGGTGAAATAAAATCGGTCTGCAGAGCTCCCTTTGCTTCGATAAAAGGAGTTTTTATCGTCGCGTCTCAGGTTGAATCCAGAACAAAACGCACAGCAGCGGCGGCCCGACTCGCTCTTACAACCTCTTTACATAAATACAAGATGACGTTTCTGCACCGGCGGGCAGGGAAACGGGAGCGAAGGCACTTCACCCCCGGGGTTGAAAAGTGAAGTCGAAACAGCATCATTTGATATTAAATTTGAGCGGAGCTTGTTTTCACGGCTCAGAGTTGGTAAACAGGGCTGTCATGAGGAACATTCACACACAGAGAGGAATGACACGAGTTAATCGCAAACCGCAAACAATAGGGGTCGTATGACTCCATACGAACACCTTCAGGGAAATCAGATTCAGAGAGATTCATTCAAAGGGTTAAAGAACTGTTTAACAAGTACCTGCGCCACATTTTCCAGCATTGTTAGCCTGTGTGTGTGTGTGTGTGTGTGTGCGTGCGTGCGTGCGTGCGTGCGTGTGTGCGTGCGTGCGTGCGTGCGTGTGTCTTTCCAGCATTATTAGCCTGTGCGCATGTGTCTTTCCAGCATTGTTAGCGCATGTGTGTGTGCGTGTGTGTGTGTGTGTGTGTGTGTGCGTGGGGTTGTGTGTGCGTGTGGTTGTGTGTGCGTGTCTGTCTGTGTGTGGTCGCAGCAGTGACCCTGAGAACCAGATATGGTTTAAACAGAGATAGTGTCTAAACACTGCTGAGGCTCTTTATCTCCCCTCTCATCTTCATCCTCCCTCTCTCTTTTCCTCAGAGGGCATTCTGGGAAGTGACTGAGCTCTACCTCTCTATCTGTTTGGGATCTAACAAGCATCATTGCCTCCCCCCGCCACCCCCCAATATCATTGTCGTTCTTTCTCTCCTTACTATGCTGGCCTGACGATTTTGTCAACTTTGGATGGAGCCAAAACGTTGACTTGTAATGTTGAACCCAGGGTTACACCCGCTAAGGCTAAAGCTGACATTTGGATATTTGACTCTGTAACAAAATGCGTGCTGCACTGCAAACGTTTACAAGTCAACGGAGAGCGGAGAGTTGTTTCCTCCTCCGGTGGGCGTGGCTTTCAGAGCATGACGCCACGCGCTCTGTCTTTATAATTTCAAAGCAAATTTATTCCCAAAAATGGCCCACAATCTCTGTGTGGAACAAGAACATCACTTTCCCTGGACTGGAAAACAAAACAAAAAACTTTCATCGATCATGTTTGCTATGAAGCGTATTTGGTAAAACCATTTAGCACTATATTAATGTACTTCTTAGGAGACAGGAGTTCCCCCCCAGGGAAGACTTTGAGATGTCAAACACAGATCCTCAGATACCTCGGATACGACGTCTTTGTATACGTTACCACACTGCGACGATTCACAGAGCAGCACGGACCATCTGGCTCTCTTTTCTTAAAGTGCAGGAACCCACAACAGTCCTTTTGAGGAAGGACAGGATAAATTGCCTCCTAGTTCGCCTCGAGGGGCGTTAATTATTTAGGACACACAAATCAAATCCAGAACAAACCCCAGCAGCAGCAGTAGCAGCAGCAGCAGCAGCAGCAGCAGCGGTAGCTGCCTTTCTGCTTGTTACTGAGTCTAAGCAGCATATTCACTTTGATTTCCAGTCTTGTTGTGCGTGCGGGGTCTTTGCTCTGCAGCCTTACAGCTCAGTGTCCACTGAAACAAGGAAAATAGGAAGGATGAGTTATGCTGCAAAAAGAAAATCCATTTTAAAGCTCGTAATCAAGTCCTGAGCCTGAAAGTTTTTTTTTTTTTTCTGCCTCTCTTTCGTGTTTAAACAGGAGAGAACAAATCTCATCTGGTACTCAGGTCAGGTTGCAGCAGCAGACATTATTTACTTTCTGGTATTAAAATGTGATCTTCCTCTGGATACACTTTCCATAGACTGAACTAGCTGCTTGCCCTCCCCTGCGTCTCCATCTGCTATCTGCTGTCCGTGAGCGTTCTTTTCCTTTGCATTCAGCAACCGATAACGCGGCCGCATTTTTCTCAGCGCCCTTAAAGTGCAAAGCGGGAGAGTCAGCGGGGAGGCGACTACAGAAATAAACATGGCAGGTGTTACTGTACACAGCCGCCAGGTACTCTCTCTTTACCATTTCTAGTAGGCGGAAAAAGAAGCGATGACGATGTCGGGGGGGGGTTTTTATACGCTGCAGCTGCTCCAGACGCTTTGCTCTGCTCCATGTTCAAATCCAAGGACATTAAATCTATTTTTGGTCATCGTGCTGCTGCTGATGTTTTCTCTTCTCACACTCTGTAAAGGTTGTTTTTCACCTAGGCTGACATTCAATCATTGTTGTCCCATTTACATCTGCAGACGAAGGCAGTTTGTATCTGGATTATTACAAACTCGCTTTTGCCAGACCCTCCTCCACAGCGTTGCGAAGGAGGGTCTGGCTAGTCCACATCCAGCATTCCTGGATGGTAGAAAAACGTGCTCTGGTTTATTGGCATTTCTTTAAACCAATCACAATCGTCTTGGGCGGTGCTAAGTGCCGGACGGAGTCACGGTGCCGGTGCAAAATAGCCTCGGGAAGGAACTTGTTTTGGTGGAACATGTATACGTTCAAAAGTTGTTTTAATTGTGCAACAGAAACCTCAGATTGGACAGCTAGCTAGCTGTCTGGATTTACCCTGCAGAGACCTGAGGAGCAGTTAACCATAGTCCTCAGAAATCCATCGGAGTTAAAAGTTCCAACACAGAAAGCGGAAGGTAACGGCGGAATTTTCGTCGGCAACGGACCGATCCTGGAAATGGACCGTCGTGGATATAGACTACAAATCTGATGACACCGTTTGCATTTACACCTGTTTTTGTGCTCTGCAGTGTTTTCACTGCTTTACATTACATGACAGAAGTGATGCGACGCTGATCCTGACTCCAGGGTTCAACGATGGATTTTTATATATTTACAATTATACTTAAATGGATGGTTTCAATCTTTTGCAGTGTGGTTGTATGAGCTACTTCTCCATAGTCCATGTGAGTAGATGGCGGTCGGTACGCCCCCCAGTTTGGAGAAACAGGCAGGAGTACTGACACGGAAGCTAAGCATTGTACTGCTGTAGACGGGGGGCAGCAGCTAATTGTGTTTTAGACACCTAAGAAACATCTATATCATGTTTAAGTGGACGCTATATTTAGAAGAGACTGTCCTCTCCCAATAAGCGCTGCCAGACGTAATTTGTTCAAGCAACAAAAAAACACCTATATTTACATTTATAGTAACGGCGTCCTCTAGTGGCTGTAGAAATTACAGCGAGAGCAAAGCAGGAAGTAAGGTGACAAAATATTAGAGCGCAAAATCAACACAACACAGGACTTTCACTCAGGAGCACAGGGTTCAAGTCCTGTGAAACTAAAAGTGAATGGCGAGGTTTTTTTCAACTTAACTTAAGTGAGGTGACTTCTGATTTTACCCCAAACCACGATCTTTGTATCGCCATATATGGTTTGGAGGACTTGTATTTTTCAGCGCTTTATCAGCCCTGTTTAAGTACACGGGGGGGGGACAGAAGTTGCTTGTCTACTGCTGCCTAAAGCAGCAGCAGTAGTTTGTTGGTGTTATTGCGTGACTTTGGTGTTTTAAAAGGATTAGGCACTAACAAAACTAACAAACTAACTAACCGACAGAGGCAGCAGGTTAGAGCAGCAACTCCCATGTTCTGCGAGGTAAACACTGTTTTTTCAAAGGAGTCTCGTGGCTTTGAAGAGAACATAGATAACTGGCAGTTTGACAGCCATAAAGTGGTGAAAATATTCTAAATATAGCGTACACTTAATTTGACTTGTTCTTTAACTCACTTGTGTGTAATGCAGCGTACAGTTTTGCGGTCTCTGCTAGCTTTGAGAGTAAACGGTTACTATGCCTGAACAAACAAAGACAAATGCAATGACTACTTTAGATGAAATTTCAAAATCAAGTGAAAGTGAGATCCAAAAACACAGCTGCGATTGCCGCTAATCGCCATAAGTGCTGCCAAAACGGAGATCTTTGAGATTGTAAGTCTATCATGACAAGTGGAAATACGTATCGTTCAACTGCACATCACCATAGAAATAATCATTCAATAGCAATCGTGACTTGCATATGTGAAAATATAAGGGTATCACTTACACAACGTCTGGACAGAATGTAGGATCTCAGGTCTCGTCACATTTCCATCAGTGTCTACACTGATACATTTGTCATAGATGTTCTGTTTACTTAGCTTCCAAACGCAGCATCCTGAACAACGGTCATTTGTCCAAAAATATAATCAAAACAATGAAAATGTTCAACGCATGAGTTCGTAAGAAGGTGTGTAAGGAACTGAGGACAACTGCCATCTGAATGTCTTCGGGATGAGGCGATGCATATAAATAGCCCACTGGCTGTCAGAGTATTAGTAGCTGTAGGGCAAGAAAATAGAAAATGCTAATGCTGATATGGGTGTGAAGTGTGTTGAATGAAAAGTTTCCCCTACCAAACAACAACAAAAATAGTTGCCTGCCCTGAAATAACCATGGAAAACATTGCAAATATGAACATTCAAGTATTTTAGAGGATCATATATATATATATATATATATATATATATAAAATGACAGCTATCTGCAGTTTTCGGCTTTTATACTTGTGCTTGAAAACTGGAAAATCCTCCTGCTTCCCTGAAGTTCCTGGTGTGGCATCATGTTGCCTTCCCCGTGAGTTATGTAAAGAAACAACGAAAGGTAAAAGTATGGGCTCCGACGGGACTTCATGGTGCGTTCAGGTGCACCTCGTGTTGATGTTGCCTTCCACATAATACAATGATCCCAGTCACTGACATAAAGTTAAGGCATACAGCTTATTAAATAAACACTGATTCTGGATCGGTATTGGCCGATACCCAACGCCCAGGTATTGGTATCGGCACTGAAAAAGTCGGATCGGTGCATCCCTAGAAAAGATTGTAATTATTCTGAAATAATGAGACACTTAAGACATGACACATTTTGAGGGTCTAAAAAAACACCACCAATTAAGATTTTGATTTTACATCTTTTACATCAACCTTTCCATTGGATTTTCCTTGGATGTCCTATAACTAAAATCTCATAACCCCAGGTATGGCCGGTCTGTTGGTAAAGGATCTCTGTACACATTCTTCATTTCTGAAACCTTCTCTCCGTCCAGCGGCCATTTTGGATGACCAGTCAGCGTGTGGTCGTGGCGAGCGTCTGGCGCTGGCTCTGGCGAGGGAGAACATCAACAGTCTGATGGAGGGCTCCTCCCAGGCGAGGGTGGAGGTGGACGTCTACGAGCTGCAGACGGACTCCCAGTACGACACCACTGACACCAGTAAGTCGCCGTCCTCTCCTTCATCTTCTTCAATACCACGTGTGCAGCTGCTCGTCACTCTGACAATTCCAGTGAAGGTATACTTCAGGAAGGGCTGTGTGAGGAGGCAGGTCAGAGCAATGTAGCATCGACATTTTTTTTAACGGTAGTGCAGCAGGTGCAGATGATTATCCCAGGCTCAGTAAACCTGCACTTTAAATACCACACGTGTTCATCGGAGCATCACACCAGAGAGCAAACTCTGTACATGCTGTACAATGAGGGGTTAAAAGGTAAGTACCATTTTTTTCAACCTGGACCCTATTTTCCTATGTTTATGTGTCTTGAGTGACTGATGGGAACAACAATCTTTGACATTGGTCCAGTATTAAGCGAGATTGCTGTCCAGCTTGTATTTACCTTCACAAAAGTGCTCGTTTTACCACTGACAGGCTCAGATTAATATTCTAAGTGTCTGACAACATTATGGAAAGGATCCCTTCAGAGATAAACCTTTAAAACCTCTTTGACACCTTTCTGTTTAACCTAAAACAACTCTGAAGTCACTAGTGCTAAACCCACCAGATTCCATTTAAAAAAGCAATACTTTTAGCGTGTATAGAGCCAACATATTTTCACATGTAAATCGGTAAACTAAGTGTTTATTTCAACCAAAACTAGAGTTGTGATGGTTGGAAAAGTGGAACGACAACACACAATGGCTTTTCACAGTTTTATTTTGTTTCTGTCGAGTATGAATGAAGTGTATTTTATGATGCTAAAATTACTGTTTATTTACATGGAGTCTGGTGGGTTTAGCGAACACAATTTCACGGATGTTTTTTTATGTTTAAAAAAAGGATCTTGCTGTTTAACAGAAAGGTTGACCTCCTTAGAAATCCTTTTCATAATGTTGTCAGACACTAAGAATATTAATCTAAGCCTGTCAGTGGTAAAACGAGCACTTTTGTGAAGGTAAATACAAGCTGGACAATTGCCGTTAAATTGTAGCTTGTTTCGCCGCTGCCGACTGCAGCGATCTCGCTTAATACTGGACCAATGTCAAAGATTGTTGTTCCCATCAGTCACTTAGACACAAAAACGTAGGAACATAGTGTCCAGGTTGAAAAAAAAAAAAAAAAAAAAAAAAAGTAGTCACCCTTGAAAGGTGCTTAAACATGCATTAAGCCAGTGTTGTGACTCAGTCATCTTTGCTCAAGTCCCAAGTAAGTCTCAAGTCATTTGGTCCAAGTCCCAAGCAAGTCTCGAGTTATTTTTTGGGGGGGCAAGTCACAGGTTATGTGTCAAGTCAAGTGGAGTCCTTAGTTAAGGCAAGTCAAGGATGTAGCAAGTATGTAGCATAAACCTATGCCACACACCGCAGCATTTATAGCCGAAGGAAATTTGCAATCCCCCGTCCCTAGATGGGCCTTAAAATACATTAAACGCAATAAAAAATACATAAAAGACAATACAGAAGGAGAATCTGAATCCAAATGCTGTTCTCCCTTAAACATTAAAAGGTATTTTTAAACCTGGACTCTATGTTCCCATGTGACTGATGGGAACAACATTTTTATTTTTTTTATTAATCCAGTACTAAGCAAGAACGCTGCAGCCAGCAGCGGAGAAACAATCTGCAATTTGACATTAATGGGCAATTGCGCACCTTCAATTTATATCCACTAAAAGTGCAGTTTTGGCCACTGACAGGCTCACATTATTATTCTGAGTTTCATCACAGCAAAAAAAACACAGGTGTGAAAAATAACATTCATAAAAACTCTTTGGGGATGATTTGCTCGTTGCAGTCGATCTAATCATTTCCACCTCCTTTAAAAAACGCCAGCAACCAGAACGCCGCTGTATCTTAAAAGACAGAAAGAGGGAGGGAGCGAGTTGATGAGAACAACAACACACGTGCTGCTGTCCAAAGGAGACATCATCAATTAAAGTATCCATATCTCCCTTTGCTGTAGACGATACTGGAATAAATTAAACAAGATTCATTTCACTCACTTCTCTTAGGGCGTTTTCACACTGATAGTTGTTCTGCTCTGGTCCAGTTTGTAAATTTGTAGCGTTTCCCCTTGGTTTGGTTTCGTTACACATATAGAAAAAAATTCAAGCGAACCAAAATGCATCACTACCAGCTCTTATTGGTCACATGTGTCTAGGGCGGGAGCAAGAAAGTAAATACTGTACAGGAAGAAGGTCCTGGTTCTGGGTAGGCCTGGGTACTGAATGCAATACTTTTTAAGCACTGACCGAATCGCTTCTAAAGTACTGAGTATGGAAGAATGGTTCCACTAACGCCCCCAACCCATTTACTTTACGCCCCTGTCCATACTGTCAGTGTTTATGTTTTAATGAACTGCCTGTGATGGGCCAAAGGCAGTTTTCCGCCATGGAGGACAATTATGTTTCATTTAATTTTGGATCTAATTCATTCTGTTTATTATGAATATAATCACATCATCACACTCGATGACTTTCTGCTCGAACATGATGGGTGCAGACATCCAGATGGATGATGGCGGTGTTTTACACATTCAGAGTGTGTAGCGTCGGCGTGTGGAGCGAGGTCATTGTGACCGGAGAGCTCGCGGCGTTCTGCAACACCAGCAGCTGCTGTGGATGTTTATCGATTACCAACTGCCGGCGGCGTGAAAAGAGACTTCCTGTAGGAGAGCCACTTAATGTCTGTCAGAGCAGAGCAACACGCACGCACGCACGCATGCACACACACACACACACACACACTCACACTCAAATTGGCACAAATTGTACAGTACAAATGACGCCGTAAACAACAGTTGTTTACTGCGTCATTTGTACTGTACAATTTGTGCTGTGTTAAACCATTCCTACAGAAATATTTTAAATAAATAATCATCAATAATGTGGTTATAATTACTAAGTTATTAAAATAAAATAATAGAACAGCTCCTAAGTCTGGTAAGTTCAGAAAATGACATACTGTAATGCAGCCTTTTGAACCAGGAAAAGACAAAACCTACCATTTAACGATATTGCAATATGCAAAATCGAAGACATCTAGTGTCATATAACGATATCGATATAATATTGATATATTGCCCAGCCCTAGTACAAACGATGCATTAAGTCATAATGTCATAATGATCCGTTCATACAGAAACAATGAATAGTTCATTTCGAACAACATACAAAAGAGTAAACAATAAAACGTAAAAGTGAGTATGAAGAAGCAAAATGCTTTTTGGGTCCTACCCTTTCAAAAGTCCATACCTTTGAAATGTGATTAAACAGAAATACGACTGTGAATCACGTTCAATGGACATTTTCGGTTAAAATATACAGTCAAACAACTGTTAATACAGGTATTTCTTAGATTGAACTGTCCATCCAGTATATTTATCAAGCACAATTAAGTTCTAAATAGATCAGAACCAAACTCAAGCAAGTTAATACAAAATAATAGACTACCTACTTGTCCATAACATCTGACCTGTGTACGGTTTGTTCTTTAGCCGTTTTTAAAACCCAGAAACCTGAACTAGTTTTTTCTTTCAAACCTTTAAAAAAAAAAAGATTTCGACCCGTCTCATGTTCTCCTCTGAAAGGCACCGAAGCAGCTCGTTACCCAGAAGCCTTTTTAGTTTTCTTCCCACTGAGTGAGTGTATCTTTTGGTTTCTGTGTGCTCCTCTCGGTAGTACTGTGAAAGGCCTGTGATTATCTCCCTCTCACTTAAAAAAAACTACATTTGGCAGATTTAATGAGTGTCCTCTGACCCTGTTTAAAAGCTGTCAGAGATGAGAGAAGCTCTGGTTGATACGCTCAAATGATAATTTGAATCTTAGTTTTTTTACTCGTACATTTCTGACTTTAATCTCAGATGTTCGGAGTTTATCTGAAAGTGAATGTTGGGCTTACATTCATCAGGTGGACACAAACACGATTCCAAATGAATGATTTTGCTCCGCCGTAACTGCTGGATGTGTAATTAAGCACCCGTTTGCTAAAGTTCATCATAAAGAGTTAAAAGGGGATGTCGCATCCGCTGCCCCAAAAGTGGCCGAACCAACAACACAACAGACAAAAGAGAAAATGAGGCGACAGTCGACCGTGCAACTTTTTGTTTTTCTGGGTCAAAATTTAAAATTCAATCACATTTCTTTGACGTTTTGGTCGTCTTTTTTGACACTTTTGTCTTCCTTTTTCAATGTTTTTGTCACCTTTTTAAAGTTTTTGTCACTTTTCCCAATGTTTTTGTCGTTTTTTTGATGTTTTTTTGTTTTTTTCCCCACGTTTTTGAAACTTTGTGTCACTTTTTCAATGTTCATTTATCAATTTTGTTAAATTGTTATCAATGCTATAAAACTGAATAAAACACCCAAATTCAATGAAAGTAGTGAACTAATCATTTATTTGACTTGTGAAGAGTAATAGTTGTATGGAACCATCCACGTTATTTCTTTTGACAATTTGTTTGAAAGAAACCTATATTTCTGATGTAAAAACTTTTTGAAAATGGGTCAAACAGGAGACATAAACACAAAGACTCTGAATCATCATGTTGCTCTGTAATGAGTTTCGAAAATTAGCAACTCTTGATGATGTGTTCACTACTGGTTTCCACTGACCCAAAGTGTCACAAAAACATTTCTTGCAGCTTTAACTTCTCTGTTTTTTTTTCCTCTCGTGCTGTTTTTCTCTCTCAGTGTGTCAGATCCTGACGAAGGGCGTGGTCTCAGTGATTGGTCCCGCCTCCAGCCCCGCCTCTGGGTCCACCATCAGTCACATCTGTGGGGAGAAAGAGGTGAGTCACATCTGGCTCCAACAACATGAAACCTCACATTAAAGGGTAAATACAGTTTTTTTTCAACTTGGACCCTATTTTCAGTATTAAGCAAAATCGCTGCAGTCGGCAGTCAGCGTTACGAGCTACAATGCAAGTTAATTGGGCAATTGTCCAGCTTGTATTTACGTTCAAAAAAGTGCTCCTTCTGCCGCTGACAGGCTCAGATTAATATTCTAAGTATCTGACAACATTATGGAAAGGATTTCTAAGAAGGTCGACCTTTCTGTTAAAGAGTAAGATCCTTTTTTTTAAACATCCGCGAAATTGCGTTTGCTAAACTCACCAGACTCCATGTAAATAAACAGTAATTTAAGCATCGTAAAATACACATTCAAAGTCAACAGAAACAACAAAACTATGAAAAGCCGTTTTGGGTCATCTTTCCACTTTTCCAACAATCACACCTCTAGCGTTGCTTGAAATACACACACAGTTTACTGATTTACATGTGAAAATATGTTGGCTCTATGCACGCTAAAAGTCTTGTTTTTTTAAATGGAGTCTGGTGGGTGTAGCGCTAGCGACCTCAGAGCTGTTTCTGGTTAAACAGAAAGGTCTCAAAGAGGTTTTAAAGGCGACATATTATGCTTTTCTGTGTTTTTTTATCATATCTACAATGTTATAATGTTGGCTTTTCATGTTAAACGTGGCCAAAACTTCAAATAATGAGGTAAACAGATTTTGGACAAATCCTTGTGAGCTAAAACGTTCAGATTTCCAACTATTCTGAACACTCTGGTTTCAACAGTTTTTTCTACTCTTGGCTAAGTGTTAAGCAACTCTAAGCCGGCCTTCTGTGATTGGTCATCTGCTCCAAGTACACAGGACTGGAGTGTTTTTTTAAGCCGCTGCAATGTTAACATTATGCCATGTAACTACATGCTAACGGCAGTAAAAAATGTCATCTTGGCCACCGGTGTTGTTAAATTCTCCCCAATTCCGGGTCACATTACCCCTGAAACATTTATTGTTTATGTAGTATTTGGTTGAAAAGCCTATATTTGCATAGCGTTTGTAGAAATTGCTGCTATATTCTATTAGTGTCCACTGCTAACTATAGTAGCTACATGGCTAATAGCAGTAAACAATGTCGTCTGGGCGGCCAATGTTGTTAAATTCTCCCAAATTCCGGGTCGTATTACCGCTGAAACATTTGGGTAGATTGGGTAGGGTTCAGAAGCCTTTATCTGCGATTTTTGACGGTAGAAAATGCTGTTTCGTTCCACTACAATCTAACGTTAGCATACTGCTAACTATTAAGCAGCTACATGCTAACGCAACATAGCTGTAATCTCGGCCAATGCTGGCCATTTCTCCCCAAATTCTGGTCACTTTACTGCTGGGACATGTCCGCTTGTGTAATATTTGCTTTAGTATACTCTATTGGTGATTTTTCATGGTACAAAGTCCTGCTATATACTCCGTTGCAGTAGCCCTAGCTGATACAGAGGCTGAATTCAGTTGCAGCAGCCATGGGCAGTATGAGAAAAATAAAGTGTTTTTTAAACATTAACGCATGTTCTTGTACAAACACAAAATGCAAGTATAATCCGGAAAATGCTATATAATAGTTGCCCTTTAAAAGGCCTATCTCTGTAGGCATCCTTTCCATAATGTTGTCAGACACTTCTGAGCCTTTCAGTGGCAAAAAAACCAACAAATTGACGATGCACATTTGCCCCGTAGAGTTAAATTGCAGCCCGGTCTGCGGCTGCTGGGCACAGCTTCAGTTCAGTTCAGGTTTAATACTGGACCAATGTCAAAGATAGTTGTTCCCATCAGTCACTTACACACAAAAACATAGGAAAATAAGGTCCAGGTTGAAAAAACCCTGAAATTACCCTTTACATTTTTCATGGATATTAAAGGGTTTAACTTTTGTTCAACCATTTTCCTGCCATCTCCATCTCGTCTCTAAGCCTCTAACCGTCCAGATATCCTCTCCCTTTGCCTGACAGGGCTCATGTTATTGGAATTCTTTGCTCTGGATTTAAAATAAGCTCTGCATATCAGAGTGAAGCTCAGCCGAGCTAATTACAGTTTACCATTCCAACCTCTGCAGGTGTGAGCTCAGGTGAAATCGCTGAGCGGCGGATCACGCGGGACATTTTGGCCTCTGGCCTGATTTTTCTTCGTTCGTCACTGATGTGATTCATTTTTCAGTTTGTCATTCATTTTCTACCTTAAATACAGACACTGTGAGTCACAGGTCCCTTTGCTCTGCAAGTTTTCAAACTCTCGGCGTCTCTAAAACATTAAAGTGACTATACTTGTGTGTAACTTTTTAATGTTTCTGAAGCTCTGTCATTTTTTATACAATGGTCTTAAATGAAAAGAACGCTATTTTTATATAGTTTTTAGAAAGGCCTCTGCCTGGGTTCCATTTTTCCCGCGCAGTCACAGAATGATTTGTGGCAGGTAGACTTGTTTCCATGTTTCTGAAGCTCTGTCATTTTTTATACAATGTTCTTAAATGAAAAGAACGCTATTTTTATATTGTTTTTATTAATGCCTCTGCCCGGGTTCCATTTTTCCCGCACAGTCACAGAATGATTTGTGGCAGGTAGACTGCGCTACAGTCACACATTCTGACAGGTCACAGATTTCTTTGTTACACCAGAAAAGCCTGTGTGAGTATCCAGCCAGTTGAGCCAGGTAAAAGGCAGCAGGAGATTTCTTTATAGAGGCCTAATTGTATTTTAATGTCGTTTTAGAAGTTATCTGTTGTAGTTATGGCTGATTCTGGGGCAGGGCCATCACAGGAAAGAAGGAAATTAAACGAAGAACAACTAAAAAAAAAAAGGGAAAGTGACAGACCAACCACGTGAGTCACAGATGGAGACAATTGCGGGATTGTAAATGATTCAAAACCGTCCCTGAATTGGCCCTCAGGTATGAAATATGTCTATCTCTTCTGTGCGTGATGTGGTTGTACGTCAGTAGCCGACATTAAATTACGTCCCCCTTCCATTTAGCTCTGACATTTCGGTCTGTGTTTGTGTTGGCCTACTATTTCGTCCCCCTGTAACGTTACTTGTCTAAAGCGTCCGTGGGTTTCATGAAATGCGCTATATTAATTTAAGTTATTGTTACGTTGGTTGCTACAACAATCTCTCAATGCTTTGGCTCGTGACCCAGAGACAGTGATACCCAGTTTAGCTCAAGAGTTACCGTATGCACACTTGTAATGCAACGATGCATCTGTGACATATTCTCTTATTGTAAATGAATGATTTTCTGTCTGAGCAAAACATTCGTCGCGACTATACGACCTCCCCATAACGCTAACTCAGTAATCTACAGTGTGTAATAGACCTTTTTCACGGCAGACATGTTGACATGTCACAGTAGGAAAAGCACAGGTGTATTCAAAACCATTAATGATGGCTGCATTCCACTTAGGAGAGGCCCTGGTATTGTGCATGCTGACTCACTGAAATGAGCTCACTGGGACACTTGATGGAATTGAGCCATCGTGAAGGTCATCAATTTCAGCTGTGCTTTTCCTACTATGACAAGTCAAAATGTCTGCTGTGAAAAAGGTCCATACAGCACCGTAAAGAAAAGACCTTACCACACCTATGACAGCAGGTGTGGTAAAAACACTACCGCTTTTGTCCAAAGGGGCCGCTAGAATCAACACAAACTGAAAGTTACATATAGTCACTTAAACGGGAAAAGCTCTCAGACTCTTTAACGTACAAGGTTTTCATTGTGCCAGTCAGCTCAGCACCAGGGGCGGAGCTTCTGGGGCTCCAGCCCCGAATGTTTTCTCAAAAGCACCAAATCTTTTTTTAAAATAACTTCAACTTTGTATCACGTCCCCTCAGTCTCTCTGAGTGGAACGGCACGGAAATATTGCCGTTCATTCTCTGAACTCTACTCCAAATTAAAAAATATAGGTTTCAAGAAATGCTGTTTGTTGTTAATGCCATATTCCTACCCTGTCTACGTTATGTAGCCTAACTTAAAAAAATAAATAAATAAATAGCAACATCAGGCATTTTTTGCTGTATTCTGTAACAGTTGGAGAACAATTAGACACAAAATAGGATGTCGGCTCTAAAGGATGGAAACTATCATGTTTTTTTTTCCCAAATAATGCACAGATTTGTAGGCATTCTATTGTCAAATATCATGAAAAACTGTGCATATAGCCCTGGCAGACAGCTGAGATGACACTAATGCTCCCTAGAGGATGAATCCTTTTCATTTCCCTTCCTGGACTTTGCCCTTTTTTTTAAATAATGCTAAATTGCTAAACTCCATAAATCCTTTGATATTAATGTTTCATCTGAGCGGAGGTGAACACAAACTCTCGCTGTGCTTTCTGCATGCATCACTTTTCTAATAGCACTGGTGAGCCAGGCTTTGCTCCCTCTTCAGATATTATTTTTTGAAAGCGAACAAAGACTCGGTTATCAGCGAGCGTCAGAGTCTGATTAAAGCTTTCTGTTATCTGAAGTTTCTGTAAAGCCTGTGAGCTTTGATGGTTTTCATCAAAAAAATTTAAAAAATGTGTTCCCTTGATGTCATCACCTCTCGTTATCTCTCCTTTCCCCTTCATCCGTCTTTTCCTTCTTTCTTCTTGTTTCCAGTACTCGCTTTTCATTTCCTTGTCTTTTGATTGTCTTCTCCTTTTAACTCCTTTCCTCTCTTTTAGTATACCTTTCTTTTTTTTCCCTTTCCTTTTCCTTCCTAATAATTCTTCCTCCTCCTCCCTCATGCCCGCAGATCCCTCACGTGAAGATCGGTCCGGAGGAAACCCCGAAGCTGCCGTACCTTCGCTTCGCCTCGGTGACCCTTTACCCGAGTAACGAGGACCTGAGCCTGGCCATCGGCTCCATCCTGCGCTCCTTCGGCTACCCGACGGCCAGCCTCGTCTGCGCCAAAGCAGAGTGTGAGTCTTCTATTTCCCATTTTGTCCTCCACATCTTATTGGGTACAGGCTCCAAAACCAGCCCTCGAAATGCCTTGATGGTAGGGCTGTGCAATATATCAATATTATATCGATATTGAGATATGAGACTAGATATCGTCTTAGATTTTGAAAATCATAATATTGGGATATGGCATAAGGGTTGTCTTCTTCTGGTTTTAAAGGCTGCATTACAGTAAATTAATGTAATTTTCTTCACTCACCAGACTGTTCTAGCTGTTTTATTATTTGCCTTTACCCACTTTGTCATTATATCCACATTATTGATGATTATTTATCTAAAATCTTAGGGTGGAACAACTTAAACTCAATCATATGTACAGTATTATTAATGGTGTAGCCCCAAAGTATTTGGGTTTTCAGATTTTGATGGTACACACTCAACATGCCCATGAGACTAGGGCCAGTGTCCGTTCATGTAAGGTGCCATGTGTGAATAGTGAAGCAAGAAAATCGTTTTTTTATACAGGAATTATTTTATGGAATAGTCTTCCACTTCATATTAAAATGGCAGCAACAAAAAGGGATTTTAGAGGTAAAGTTAGGGTCTACTTGTGGAATAAAATAGACAATTAAGTGAAAATAAAATCTAGACTGGGGATAGGGTAATTTATTGCTTTTGTAGTTCATGGTGTTTTATCTGGTATTTTGATGTGTAGTTTTTTTTATTTTTAATTGTTTTAACCTTAGAAGGACTGTATGTGTTTTGCATGTGTTGTATGTCTCGTTTCTCTTACATCAGGGACCATGTTGGAAATAAGTGTTTTTCGCTTTTACATGTTATCCCTTGGATACCACCTCCCCCCCTTGTTGTCTTTCTATATCCATAAATAAAACCAAACCAAACCAAACCAAAATCGAATCGTGAAAACATTTTGTTAAAGCAACAATTGTCAAGGTTACAATATCGTCGCAATATCGACATCGAGGTATTTGGCCAGGAATATCGTGATATCTGATTTTCTCCATATCGCCCAGCCCTACTTGATGGAAACTGTAACTCTAACATATACTTATATAATGTAATGTTTTTGACTAACTATTTGTAACCCTTTCTTTCAGCGTTTTTTTTAAACCTTTTTTTGTACCCTTTATTCAAACCCTTTTTTGGGATGCTTTTTTCAACACTTTTCACGGTTTTCTCCTGCGGTTTTTCAACACTTTCCTTTTCAACGCTTTTTTAATGTTTTGTCAACGCTTGTCTCTTTATTCCCACTGCTTGAAGGACTTCAGGGCTGAAAACATTAGGGGGCTGGCTACACACCGGCTGCGTGGCATGAGCGTGTCAGCCGCGTGGCGTGTCCGTTTTTATTTGGGTTAACAGGTTAGAGCTTGCACACTGCCTGCGTGACACGCACGTCCACGAAAACGCGTGCATGCTAGAAATAGGACCGCCGCCTATTTTTAACGCGACATGCAAGCGTGTCGGAAGTGTTTCCAGGCAAAATAGAATACGAAAAGATGTTTATATGTCATTTTGACACCCATACTTTTAATAAATGACATTTTGATGTTTGAGAGTATCTAGGTTTTGACATAAATGCAGATATAAATGAAATTTAAAAAAATAATAATACACAATTATCGATTTTCAAATATTGCACCTGTTAATACAGAACAAAGTATTCTGTAGCCTATTTTGCCGTCAATACTGCCAACGTTGTCTTTGCTGTTATCAAATCAGTATATGACAAAATAAAGTTGAAGAACACGCCATTATTTCATTTTATCAATGGGAAACATACATGTGTACAGACAAGGCTAGCAGCAGCAGCAGACACGTTTGTGGTGTGTAAAGACATAGAAAACGCCACGCAGCCGCCACGCAACTGACACGCAACAGAAACGCCACGCTCACGCCACGCAGCCAGTGTGTAGCCGGCGTAAGCTTTAAAAAGTGCATATTATTACTTTAAAATAAGGACAAAAGCTCCGTGATCGGTCGTGGATGATGATGAACAATGTACTGTTAAAGTTACTCTGACCTTTTAGTTTGTGTGATTTCTGACTTCAGTCAACACCTGCAAGTGTTGTGTTTGGTTGTGCATCCCGTCTATTCTGGTTGTGTTCTTTTTAGTCCCACTCCCGTTTACACATTACCCTCATGGATCTACGGGCAACAGAAGTGCAAATTCTCGTGTCAAAGTTCACCAAAGTTGAACTCAAATCAACAATCGCAGCCATTGATTTTGGTGTGAATGTTTGAAATGCTGGCGTGACCTTTCGGTTTCCTCCGTTTCTCTTCCCTTTCCTTTTCTCTGTCCTTTTGCTTCCTTCCTCTGCTCTGCTACTTGTCTTTTATCCCCTCCACTTTGCCTTCATCGATCGCTCTCTCTCTCTTGTTTTTTCCACCCGACTGGGCTGCACCCGGCTCACCGTTTCAACGCTCTTCAGCCTTTAACCGCATCCTCGCCTGGTTAACGTCGGTGTTTAACTGGGCCTGCACGTTGTCGTGAACGTTGCCGTCCGCCAGTTAAACCCTGCCGCGGCGCGATGAATGCTTTATTGCGACGATTAGACGAGACACGCCGGCTGCTTCGGTCAGGGCCAGACTAGGAGAGAGACTGAGTCTTAAAACAGAGACGATGCAAGAGCAGCAGCCTTTTTCTAAAAGTTGCCCAGGAAAACTTTCTCATCTACTTTTGAACAAAACAAATCTCCCTCTGAATGTACTTTCGACTGCAATAGGCATAACTAGATTGCAGTTAATATTGTTACATAGAATGTAAAATTAATGGACTTTAAATATAATCGCCTTTATCCCCGTCTCTGTTTATTGCAGCTGGAGGTTGTTGTTTTTTTGAGCAGCGACAGTTATTTGTCTCTAATGAGCCCCATCAATTTCTGGAACCTTTCTTTCTTCTTCTCCCAAGTGGAAGCGATCATTTAAGTAAACAAGTTGAACACTAAGGACAGATTAATGTATGGATTCCTGTGTCTTCTTCACAGCAGTCCTGACTATAAATCCATGTTTTGGGAACGTGAAGTGTGCTTCAAAGCAAATTGAACATGGTGGCCAAACAGTGGAATGTAGTAGAAATTCTCTTAAAAAGAGTGGCTCAGTGTGTTGAATCTGAACCTTTATTACGTGCACATGGGAGAATACGCCAATGTTCTCTCCCGTCCCTCTAGAGCACACAACCCGGCTAGCGAGGCTCCGCCCTCCTACGTACTTCCACTAAATTTTCATTTTCCTTCAACACACCGTCTGGGTTTGCGGTATATTCACGGGTTTTTTGACTTTTCTCAATAAAAGCATGTCAATAAACTATACATGTCTGGCCCTGGATGTGATTCTCATTTCCCAGATTGACCATTAGTGAAGTTGGGTTGAGTGACACCCTTGCACATGGTTCAAACTCAAGGCCCGCGGGCCAAATACGCCCCCCCCCCTGCAAATTATTAATTCGGCCCGCATATCCACTTTAGGTTCACAATACATTTTGGCCCTGGTTAGTTGTGTGCCAAACCAAAAAGACGGGAAACTGTTTTCATACTCCAATTATGCGACTCTCTTTGCTGACTTCTTAGGGCTTTATGTTGAACAAAGTGCGACAAATGTCAAAAAGAGGGACAAAAAAGCAACAAAACGTTGCAAAAACCGGCAATAAAAACATAAAAAAGTGACAAAACCGTCTGAGAAAGCCACAAAACTGCCGCAAAAGCAACAAAAATGACCAAAAAAGTGCATGCAGTAATACAGTCAAATACGTATATCATGCTTTTTCGATGTATGCATGTCAATTAACTTTACATGTCTGGCCCTTGATGTGACGTTTCCATCGTGGCCATTAGTGAAAATGAGATTGACGCCCCTGCTCTACTGTAAATAGAGGTTGTTTTTTCGGGGAGGGACAGTCGTCTCCTTTATGCGCCACTGAGCAACTCTCATACGATTGACCGAGGGCTCCTTTTCGAACGCTGTATCCAGGTTTTTTGTTTAACATCCTTGTTTTTATGAACGTCTGTGCTACTGTTACAAACCCCACTGATTCCTAACTCCGCCCCGTAGGCCTGCTGCGATTGGAGGAACTGGTCCACCGCTTCCTGATCTCCAGGGAGACGCTGTCGGTGCGGATGCTGGACGACAGCCTGGACCCCACCCCCCTGCTGAAGGAGATCCGGGACGACAAAGTGGCCACCATCATCATCGACGCCAACGCCTCCATCTCCTACCACATCCTCCGGAAGGTCAGGATGGCAAAGGTTTTATTGCTCCTTGTTAACACGATGTGAGTCGCACAACGGGCGCCATCTTTGACAGCTAGCTACGACAACACCACTTGGACAAAGCTGACGTGATACGAAACGCGAAAAAGGTCCATATATATATATATAAATATAGGCCTACATATATATATATATATATATATATATATATATATATATATATACATAGTTGTGTTTAGCTGCTACAGAGCTCCGTGACGCCAGCAACAGAGCTCCGTCGTATCAGCAGTAGTTGGTAGTTGTGTTTAGCCGCTAAGAGATGACTGTGAGCCGGGTACAGGCAAGTTTAGACACCGAAATGACAAGTTAAGCTTAGAAAATATAGATTGATTGGATTATAACACTCCCAGGTTGTTAGCATTTCTTTGAACCAATCACAATCGTCTTGGGGCGGCGCTAAGGTCTGGACGCAGCGACGGTGACTCTGCTAAATAGTCTCGGGAAGGAACTTGTTTTGGTGGAACATTTGCACCCCGCAAAAGAAATCTCCACATACAATATTACATGAAGTTAACTGTTGACACAATACAGTAACGTGAGCTATTTAAATTAGCTGATACATGGTTAAACCTTGGCTCTCACCATTGTATCTCCGTGTGTACTTCATCCACAGCAATCCCACCAATCGGTCCCAAAACGTCCCAGTTAGAGAGGAAATGACCTAAACATATTCTTTGTAAATCTTTACAATCATTCATTGAAAGAACCAAGCAGGCCTGCCTTGTTGCACGATCCAAATTTTCTTTGAAACTTGACATTTTCAGCGTGTAGCTCGCTAGCTTAAAGGTTCTGGTTGTTGTTTCCCGAGGTGAACAGAGTTTGGGAACGGCAACACACAGAGAGAGAGCCGAAGATGAGGGACATCCGGCGTTGGCTGTTCAAGTTGTCATTGATCAAGACCACCCAAAGCATAATGGGAACTGTAGTGCCAATACACGTTTTGTGTACCTGAAATGACACTGGGCATTCATATACAGCTACAGGTTTCCAGGAGAAATGAAAACTCTGTAATGCTAAATAAAAAGGCCTCTGAGCAGTCGTGCTTCTCTAACATCTTTATTCCCTGCTTTGTCTGTCTGTTTCTCTCCCTGCGGTGGTTGCAGAGTAGTACAGGACTTTCAGACACGGGTTGGTTTGCTGCCAAACTGGCCGGTAGAGTCGACAGACTTTACAGCCCCTAACTAAATCTACCAGCTCTTGGCAGGTTGTAACTTCACTCTCTGCCCGGTAACCTTGGGGCTCTGAGAAGTTTTGAACACAAAATAAAAAAAGCGCTCAGTAACTCTGCCATGTTTGTCTTTCTTTTTTTTTTATCCTGTGAAGCTCAGCGGCTGCAGGCAGAACACCTCAGAGACAAGTTCTAAGTGTGAGGAAAGGTTAATGGATTACTAACAGAGTTAGTCTGGAGCTCTTCACTGAGAGGTTGCCAGTTCAAATCCCAGCCTGGCTGAACATTTGTGCCAGCAGATTTCAAACCGTGTGAAGCAGACACGCAGACTTTAACACAGGAGACAGGTTTTCCTTTCTTGTTTCAAACCACGATATTGTACCTCAAAGGTCTCATATTGTATGCTGATTGTTAGGTTCATTCTTGTATTTTAGGTTTCTTTTAGAACATGTTTACATGCTTTAATTTTCAGAAAGCACATTATTTTTTCTCATGCTGTCTTTTTGAGTATACCTGTATTCCCCTTCTGTCTGAAAACGACCCGTTTTTGCACCTGTCTCTTTAAGACCGCCTCCCGAAAAAGCCCAGTTTTCACTGATTGGTCAGCGTATCCGGGCGGCTCTCTTGAGTCTCGGCACCGTCATTGCAGCCGGGGAATGACTGTCGCGGCACTTTCTACTTATGTATAGTACAGCTGTGACCATGTGCGTACATTTCGCCTAACAGATGGGGGTGGACAATGGACATAACATTTCTTAAGAGCAATTTTTGGACAGATTTTACCCAGATAACAGCGAAACGTCTAGATGTCTTTTTACATCAGAACAAACTGGGCTTCTTTCAGCTATTATTCTCCTTCTTAATATTACCTCCCAAAACTCTTCTGAACATCTTTTCACCACTGACAGATCCTGTAGTTGTATTCCAACACATAATCACTGTTTTGTGTTATTTAAGAAGCAGGAACGCTCCGACACAGGCTGTAAGGGCGAAACATAATTGTCTCCAATTTTGGGAAGAACTGCAGTGCGCAGAGGGGGGAATATAAAACGGATGGTTCCTTGTTCTTGTTTTTTTTCATAAACTTTGTGTTTTCTGTTTGAGGCTGTGTACTTCCTGTTTCAAACATTATTTTCTTGTATTTTCTTCTCTGGGGACGTACAGGCGAACGAGCTGGGGATGATGTCAGCCTTCTATAAGTACATTCTCACCACCATGGTAAGAGCTTTGTCTTTTTTTGTCTCACACACTCATCTTCCATTGAACTCCACTCTCCCTCTTTCCTTCCCTTCGAAGAAGAAGACAGATTGTTCAGGAGGTTGATTTTTATTGAAAAGATCCTCTCGCATTTGTCTCTCCAAAGAGAGCTAAGAGACTTCAGTCGGAATGAGAGCTGACAACAGCCCGGGACATATAGTTAAAGGACAAATCCGGTGCGACCAGTCGAACGACGAACGCCGTGCAACGTGAGCTGAACTGTCACTTGAAATCTCCCCAGTTCAGCTCACATTGCACGGCGTTCGTCGTTTGACTGGTCGTGACTGTTTTTCCAAGATGGCGCCCGCCTGTATACGTGAACGGTACTGTCTTCATAAACTATCTTTTTAATAAACTGTACACTTACAAAGTTCTTAATGCTTCAGTTTACATGTAGGGACCCTCATTATGCTACCGTGGAAGTGTGGTGTTATTTTGAGCCTTCTTAGTGGTATAGAAATAGTTAGTTCTTTTCACTTTACCAGTGCCCCGACGACTAGTGTTATAAGCTAATTAGCGGTTTGCGATAAACTGGTCACATTTGATTAGCATGAAAACATATCCCAGAGAACGGTCGACTCGGTACACATGTTATTAACACCTAGGTTAATTTTGCGCCGGATTTGTCCTTTAACGTTTCTTCGCCCCCAGCCAGCTAGCAGCCAGCCACTATCATTACAGCAATCCAAACCCAGTCAGCACTTAACTCTAGCGCCGGGTGCTTAAGACGCAAATGGCAGTTTAATGAACCATCAGGAAATTGACCATATCAGACCAAGGCACCCGAGTCAGAACAGCGGCCATCCGTAACGTTACGTCTCCGTAACCATTACTGGTGTTCGTTTATTAGAATGACATGAATAAACGTTACTAAATGTAACGGGAATAAACTTGAATGGGTGAACTAGAACAGATGCATTTTAATCGACGGTGGTGTTTAACAATGAAAACTACAACTCCCATACTTCCACGCAACTTCACGTCATCGAAAGTCTGTGTTTACCATCCATGGTTTTGATTGGGAGACCCCTTAGCGGCAGAAAATTACATATTGTACGTTTAATTATTACAGTAACCATTTAAGATGTCGTATTGTCTGTACAGTCATATATGTCCTCTTTTTATGTCCTAAGATGTTTTGTTGATCTTATGTTTATGTTTTTATGTTGATTTTATGTTGGTTTTACAATGGTTTTTCTGTGTCATGTTTGTGTTGTGAAACAGATTGTAGCACTATGACAAATTTCCCCTCAGTGTATTCTATTCTATTCTATGACGTTGGGACTTCTAAAACAAGTTGATTGGATGACCACAGTGGCCTGTTCGTTTTCGCAAAGGGTTACAATCTCAGACAGATACGCCGGAGCCAGGCCATTAATGTCCATACAAGCAAACATTCAAATCTTAAAATCAATTCTAAAACGCACTGGAAGCCAATGGAGAGAACAGGGGGTAATGGGAGCACATCTGGAGGTATGTGTTACAAAGGGGGCAGCAGCATTTTGCACAAGTTGAAGACGGGAAATAGAAGTTTGATTGAGGTCAACATGTTGCATTACAGTAATCCAGCCTTGAACTTGCAATATATATAGATAGTGGGGGACATATCCTCTGCATCCCCAACGAAATCTAAGCCTATGCCCCCAGGTATTGCTTCCTCCCCTCTCTCACCTCAACCAGCGCCAACATATATATCCTCTTTTACCCATAAATCCTCTCCTCTTTCTCTTCTCATCAGAGATGCATGCTGCTCCCGTCGTCGTTTGTCATCTTTATAATTTCACTGTCTGGTGCCGTGCCCTTGTGCAAAGAGACTTCGCATGGATAATAACTCTAAGTCTCGGTCTCCGCCTTGTCTCTAAATGCCGCCGTGTTGCAGACTTTAACTGAGCTGTTTGCAAGGGCGCTTCACGCCACGCTCGCAAAAAAACCAAGGGCAAAAGTACCGTTGAACCAGCAGAACCCTGGATAAGGACCAAAAAGTGAAATTATTTCCCCACTTCACTACTTCCACACACGCTCACACACCCGCAGCACTGTCTTTGACCTACCTTTAACTTTGTGTTAAACACGCTCTGCTGACTGTGACAAGGCGACTCAGCTTTATACGGCAGACGGTATGTAGAGTTCAGTTTGGCTACAAGACGTCGGAGTGTGGAAAGTAAGGAAAAACAATAGGCCACAGGAAAGAAGCTGCAAGAGACTTAGGGGCCCTTTAACTCCTACCTTGTTTGGTCCGGACTTTCTGACACTTCAGTTTGATCCAAACCAAAATTACCGGTAAGAAACCTCCCCCGGACCACGGTTCAAACTAAAGCATGGTCTGCTTTGTTTCTAGTGTGAAAGCATTTTTAAAGCATTTTTTTTGTGTGTTTTTTTGGGACTTTCGGACCAAATACAGGAAGTTCTGGCAATCAATCGTGGCGTTGTTACGGAACCCATTGCAGTTCTAGGCAAGAACCACCCTTCTAAAGCATTCACGCTACTATTGGCTAGGCAGCCATGCTCGCGCGAGGTAACAGAAACCGATTTTTTCAGGTCCCATCCACTGACCTAACCTCAGCCAATCGGGCTGCTTCATAGACCTTTTTCACAGCAGACATGTTGACATGTCATAGTAGGAAAAGCACCGGTGTATTTAAGACCATTAATGATGGCTGCATTCCACTTAGGAGAGGCCCTGGTATTGTGCATGCTAACTCACTGAAATAGCTTAATGGGACACTTGAGGGAATTGAGCCATTGTTAAGGTTATCAATTTCAGCTGTGCTTTTCCTACTATGACAAGTCAAAATGTCTGCTGTGAAATAGTTCCATAGGGCGGGTCTTGCCTAAAACTGCAGTGGGATCCATAAAAACACATAGTTGTGTTATAAGAGAAGCGTAGCTCCTTTACAGCTCAGTGCTTAGTGTGTACGAGAGAGAGTGTGACGGTGGAATGCACGAAAGCTGTCGGCTATCAGGGCAGAGAATAAAATTGCCAGTTTACTTGTTAAGTGGTAGTAAATGTACAGTATAGGTTTCAGCTTGTCTCTGAAAAAAATCCAGCAGCTCCTCAAAACCCAAGTAAAGTTTCCGTGGCTTGCTTCTCAAGAACACAACAAAACATTAAAGAGCTGCGGTAGCACGGGAGAGAGCAGGAGTCAGCTGGAAAAACTCCCAAAAATGCCGACAGCAGAGAGAGGACACGAGAGGACGGGGAAGCCAGCTCAACTATGTGATGTCAACAGGAAGTAGAGTTGAGAAAAACTCAGATACCTGAGTCATGAATCTCACAAATGTTTTAATGGAGGGGGGGAGGGTCAATGTGACATTCTGGGTGAAGTAATCAATGAGTCCCAGGTATTGATTAATAATCTCATCAAACCCCTGCAGAGATATGATGGTCAAGTTCTCCTTAATGGGGCAGAAAAGCACCTAAATCTTACTTATTGCTTTTTGAAACGCACACAAATCTGAGACAGAGGCTGCCACGTGCTTTTCTTCAGGGCGCACTGAACCAACCTTGTGTTGTACCGCCCTCATCGGCTGTTACACAAACGGCTTCCTTTCTATACGGACGTCCTGTCTGAACTGAGCTGCAGTCACAGCATCGCCGTGTCCTTCTGGGACACTGTCGCAGTGTTTTCCTCGCTCAGCAGTGCTGACTCCTCCAGCCAACTGCTCTTTGTCACGACTGGCAGGCCTACCGTCTGACTGTGTACTTGGCTGGAGCTGAAATTGGTTTGGCAACTGGCAACCAAACCCGGCGGCAACAACAACAAAAGCAGTAGCAGCTTCCTGCCAGGCTGGGATGGGGTTAAGTAAATAAGTGTCTGAGAGATTCAGGGAAAATACATTAACCTTACACACAGGTTAGCAGTTGTGCTAAAACAAGCCGGACAGAACAGGTTCCAGGGTCTGAATACTTCCTGGGCCTTGGACTGAAGCTCAGGGTTTTGGACCTGAATCAAAATCCCCCCCCCCACACACACACACACACACACACACACACACACACACACACACACACCTCATACCCTCTACAGACAGTTTCTGCAGACTGGATAGATTCTGTGCCAGAATGATTTTAACTTGCTTACGACGCAGCCAAATGATGACGTGACGGTCCGTCCGTCCAACACGTTGGTCCAGAGTGAGACATGTCAACAACTACTGTCTGGATTTCTCTTTTATTTACTAAAAGAAACAACAATGACAAAAAATAAACATAAAAACAACATGGAAAAGAGCAAAGTAACTTATCTCCCATCACCACATTGTTACGAACGCGCTAAACTAACCTGGCGTGTTGCGTTCAACGTGAGTGTGAGTTAACCTGCCTGGTTGGTAGTCTATATGGAGGTTGCTCAACTGGGATAGAACAGCCTACATCCACATCGTGGACAGCTAACTTCATGCACCCTGGGACATCTTCCCCCTCATGTCACGTCAGTCTGACCCTGCCCACCTTCTGAAAGACCCAGATTAATATCATAACAATGTCCCGAAGAGACTTTCCCTTCACCAAAGAAGCCCATAAGTTGTTTTTTTCAACCTCTAGTGGCTGTAGTAGTTATGACGGGAGCAAATCAGGAAATAAGGTGACGAAGTATAGGAGCGCTGCATTTCCGAGTAAGAGAAGGGTTGGGTAGTAGATGGATCAAACAATCTTTCACATACACAAACACACACACACACACACACACACACACACACACACACACACACACACACACACACGTTTGTTTCAATATCTTTGTGGGGACCCGTCATTGACAATGTATTCCCTAGCCCCTTACCCTAACCTTTACCATCACAACTAAATGCCTAACCTTAACCCTTACCCTCACCCTAACCATAACCTAATTCTAACCCTAATCCTAAGTCCAGCATTTTGGGCCCCACAAGGCTGTGCAGACCCCACAAGTATACTGTATTCACCGGTTTGTGGACCCCACGAATATAGTAAAACAAGCACACACACTCACACACACACACACACACACACACACACACACACACACACACACACACACACACATACCCACACTCTGACATTGTCTTTCACCCAGGAGACCGGGATTCGAGTCCTGTTTAAAAATAACGCAGAGTCTACTATTTATTTGACAGGGATGATACATGTAGGCATTGTGCACATTGAAATGAACTGTAACCAATGCGATGTACATAGGACTTCTAGTCGGGTCTAATTTGCAAGCATAGAGACAAACAATCGAACAAACAGACAAATAACCACTAAAAACAGTATAGGAAGAAGAAAATATGCATGTTGTATAAAGGTGTCCCAGTGTTCACAGACTTGACCTTTTTTTCACTCAGTTAATGTTTTTATTTTTTTATTTTTGATGGCACGGTGCTCCAAATGATCTTTAACAATCAATCAAAATGTTAACGTGCACATTACTTGACATTCACAATATCTATTATTTACCCTGAAAATAAAAGCAGCTTCATAATTGAGGCACGCGGTGCTAATTTCATTTACCTTTAGCTGAAGAGCAGATGCCAGAAGTCATCTTTTTCTGTTTGTATCTGCAGGTTGCAGCGTTTGTTTTAAACTGGACTCCTGCCTGCATTGATTTCACAGCTGAAGCTAAATGGTTCATTGGCCGCGTCTGTTTCACAGCAAACACAAACCCTCCGAGGGCCGAGCAACAAGTTTGATCCTGGTTTGTTTCAGCCGCAGAGCTCAGTGTGACACCGACTCGCCTTCGATGACTATTTGAAGTTCTTTGAAAATTCCCCAGTGTTTGATGTCCATCTTCATCATCATCCTTTTAAAAAAAAAAATGTTAAACCTTTTTTTTCTCTCTCTGTAAGCCTGCTCTGAATCTAAAAATTAAACTTGACGTTGTGCAGCCTACAAAAGAAAACTCCAATCAAGCCCTTCGTTTGCTTCTGTCTTCCTCTTCCTTCTGCTTTCCTTTCATCTTTTTCCTCGTCGGGGATTTCCTTTCCACTGTGATCTTTCAATAGCTGTTTTTTTTCTTGTATCTCACAACTCCTGCCTTTTCAATAAATTAGTAACATAAGACGGACAAGAAGGTGTAACTTCTTCTCCCTCTTTCTCTCATCTCTCTCTCTTTCTGTCTGTGTGTCTTTAGGACTTCCCTCTGCTGCGCTTGGACGACGTGGTGGGCGATCAGTCCAACATTTTGGGCTTCTCTATGCTGAACAGCAGTCATCCCTTCTACCTGGAGTTCATCCGGAGCCTCAACCTATCCTGGAGAGAAGGCTGCAATATCACCCCGTACCCAGGACCAGCGGTGAGGGACATTTAAGAGACTGTCCTCCCCCTCGTTTGTACGGGAGCGTGCCTATGTTCCCACAGCCCTATGTTCCACAAGAGTTTTTTTCAAAAGTAGGCCCTATGTTCCCACAGTTCCCACATTTCTAAGATTTTTTTTCCAAAATTAGGCCCTATATTCCCACATTTCCTTTTTCATAAATTTGTCATAGAATTGATTTTATCCCCCTGTCTCCCAATTTGGTAGCCAATTACACCCAACCTATTATCCAGTAGCAATGGATGGAATGTAACCCTAACCCTAACATAGGGCCTCATTTTAAGAAAAATCTTAGAAATGTGGGAACATAGGGCTGTGGGACCACTGGGCTGTGGTAACATAGGGCTGTGGTAACATAAGGCTGTGGGACCATAGGGCTCTGGGAACATAGGGCTGTGGTAACATAGGGCTGTGGGAACATAGGGCTGTGGGACCACTGGGCTATGGTAACATAGGGCTGTGGTAACATAGGGCTGTGGGACCATAGGGCTCTGGGAACATAGGGCTGTGGTAACATAGGGCTGTGGTAACATAGGGCTGTGGGACCATAGGGCTCTGGGAACATAGGGCTGTGGTAACATAGGGCTGTGGGAACATAGGGCTGTGGGACCACTGGGCTATGGTAACATAGGGCTGTGGTAACATAGGGCTGTGGGACCATAGGGCTGTGGGAACATAGGGCTGTGGTAACATAGGGCTGTGGGAACATAGGGCTGTGGGACCATTGGGCTGTGGTAACATAGGGTTGTGGGACCATAGGCCTGTGGGACCATTGGGCTGTGGGACCATAGGGCTGTGGGACCATTGGGCTGTGGGAACATAGGGCTGTGGGACTATTGGGCTGTGGGAACATAGGAGGAGGAAATAATGTGATGAAATATAAGGGCGCCAAATTTTCGTGTAAGGAACTTAAAATTTGAAATAAAACAGCGAGTTCTTCTTTTAACTCAATGTTCAGCTTCACATGTGTAACCGGAAGTGAAGTTATGTCGGATTTAAACCCAATCCACGATCTTTTTCTAAACATAACTAAGTAGTTTTGGTGCCTAAACATAACCCTACTGCAACTGTTTCACAACGTTAAAGACGTCTTTAAAATCGCAACCTTTACGTTCAAAACCACAAACTGATGTTTTCTGATTTAGATATGAGGTACCGCTATTTTATGAAACGCTCCTGTGGGTCGTATTAGAGCAGTGGTTGTCAACCTTTTTGAGTCGTGACCAGAATAATGACCCCCACCCCCCTCGACAATGACAAAAAGAGCTGCAATCTGGTGTAAACAGCTGTTTCTACACGCCTCTCCCTGCTGATTTAGAGTAAACAAAAAATGCTTTGCTTTAATGATGTTTTAATGATGTTTAGTTTTAGTTGTAGCAGCTAAACAAAAAATTTCCGACGGCACCGGAGCAATCCCGGAAGCTGAACATCGTGGATATAGACTAGAGGGTAGGGAACTAACAACTCATAACGTTATATGGTTTTGGAGGACTTGTTGACATTTACACACAGACAGAGATGGGAAGTAACAAAGTACAAATACTTTGTTACTGTATTCAAGTAGATTTTTTAGATATTTTTACTTTACTATTTATTTTTGTGCCGACTTTTTACTTTTACTCCTTACATTTTTAACACCAATATTGGTACTTTCTACTCCTTACATTTTACAAAATTGGCTCATTACTTTAGTTTCAAATAATTTCAGTGGAGTTGCCGTTATTATTTTTTGCGTCATCAATACCGAATTCAATCTAATTGGATGCGAATATACGTTGCACTTCACGCACCACTACAAGACGACTCGACAGATCCGGCGGCATCCATTCGCAGCAAATCATTGCGGCTTGATGGCGGTAACGTTCACACATAGTAGTATGGACGGCGACATGATTGAAATGAAGAAAACAGAGATCCCAGAGATTCGGCAGACAAGCAGCAAGACATTCCCAATTAACCTGGAGTCCCAGTCTCTGTCACAATAATCATATAAGTGATGTTTTAGGCCTATTGGCAGACATCCATTTAAAATGCAGGCAATGGCATATAAAGAGCCTTTTTTTCCATGTCCACTGAAGTTTCTCAGCTTAACATTTGTGTTGTCCAGGTAGCTTTGCATAACAAATGGTTGTCATTTGCAAGGCTACTTTTACTTTTATACTTCAAGTAAATTTCCAAGCCTGTACTTTGTTACTTTTACTTGAGTAAAGAAGTTAAATCAGTACTTCTACTTTTACCAGAGTATTTTTTAACACAAGTGTCTGTACTTCTACTTGAGTACGGGAAATGAGTACTTTTGCCATCTCTGCACACAGGGAGACAAACCTGTCTGTGATTGAAGAAGTTGTTGATTTTAAATCATCTTCTGCAGATTCGGGTTTGATTGCATGCCGTTGTAAAGCAATGCCTTTAATCTTTCACTCCTCCTCTTTCTCTCTGTATCTCTCTCTCCTCCTCCACAATGAAAAGACCCATCAGGACAAATCAATCCTCTGCGAGCTGTTTGTCTCATTCGCAGCTCTAATATCTACGGAGGCAATAATGCCTCAGCAGACAGCTTTAATAAAGATAATAGTAATGACAATGGAGTTTGTCTCAATCACTAGAGACGCCATCGTCGCTGCAGAGTGCATCCCCTGGAGATTTATCACTCATATTTAGGCAATTAAGGTGCTTGACGGAATTGCATAAGAGCCATAAGTCTGGTTGTTTGGATTGTAATGAACTTTATTATTGCGATGATGACACTCATTACTTGATGATCAGATAAAGAGTTTCAGTGTGAAATGACTGCTGGCACAGAATGACATAACGGAACAGCCCTGGCGTTTTCCTTAAGGAAGGCTGGTTATTTCATATTTTTATCATTATCAGAAAATGATAATGACAATGATTTGAAAGATTCAAATAAGCAATGAACTTATTTTAAGGACGAGTTTTTGGTTGTATCTATTTTGCCATAGCCTGTTAGTTAGTAAGTCGTTAACTGAATGAATGAAATCTTTATTTCGAACGATTAAAAGATATATTCACCAGCCAACATGGCTAGTACATTGTTGAAGTTACCAGCCAATCAGATTTTTCACTAGCCTAAGTTTTACTAATTTCAACAAATGTTACTAACTTTATTACTTAAGGTGGCTATATGTAACTTTCAGTTTGTGTGGATTCCAGCGGCCAGATAAAGATTACGTTTCCATGCCAAACGCACAAAACTGCCAAAATTTCTTGCCGGAAAACAGACCAATCTGGCACATTGTTTATGCAGCCGGCCGATTCAAACAGAAGGAATGTTGTTTGCTTCATTCATCACCGGCCAAATTGGATAGTAACTTTACAATGTTACCTGCCAAAGTTGGCGGGTGTCAATTTAAAGCCCTGTATGTATATAAAATGTATAAACAAATTACAAAAAAAAAAAAATACATAACAAAAACACAAAACTAAATTTCATTATAACACTCGACCCGTTGGAAAAAGGAATGGGTAGAAGCCCTAGGCTCATCAGGTCTTTATCTAAGATAAGGGAAGAACAAACAACACAAAAACAGGCAGCAGTAACATCAGTGTAACTTGTCATTCTCAAAACTTGTTCACTATCGTATCGAGACTATCTCTGCACAGAGTTACATATTCCATTGTACGGGGGACTGACCAATGGGGCAGTTGAAGTGGATATCACTTTAAGACACACCACTACGTGGCCCATGCTTGGGCATAAAAGGCCCAGGTGTGCATGGGTTCACTGATTTACATTGATTGGAACGGTATCCGAGTGGCCTTGCCCTGGAGAGATAGTAGTCTCTTCACTCAGAGAACCAAGGTTACCCTGTAACCGAACATTCTGTTGTGCCCCCCTTCAGAAGCCAAATGAAAGTTAGTTTTAGTTTTTTATTTAAATTTTCAAGTTTGTTTTTTCCAAGTCCACAAACTGCTACTTTCTCGTCCGGCACAGGAGTCATCATGAGGTGTTTGGGGTCGATGGGAGTGCAAAAAGCACCAGAGTTCACATCATGTATGTGACCTGTTGTTCAGTTTAGCGTAATAAAACACTTTCAGACCAAAAAGAGGAGGAACCACTGTTCTAGACCTTAAAACAAACGATGAGGCAATATCACATTCAGAGTTTATTTAACAGTGTGTTCCCTAAAGCCGCTTCATATGTGAACTAGAGAAAACAGCTGCTGGACCTGACAGACAGATTGGTGAGAGCTAGCAATTACTTTTCACTCTTTCCGTCTCTGTCTCCCCTCTTCTATCTTTCTCTCTTTAAAACTGTAGTTAGTTATTGTCACCCAGCCCTGAAACTATCGAGTCGGAGAGAGCCTCAATCACACTCAGTCATGCATCCATCTTTTTTATCAGCCGTTGACAGACTTTGCAGCTCTGCCTCCATACAATTTGTCTGATTCCCTCAGAGTGTCAATTTGACTGACAACTGATTAAACAGACCAGAACGTCAGACGCTGATAGGATCACTGAGCCGTACGAGGCGCACACTGAACGCCACTGATAGCAGGAGCTGCTATCATTCCCTGACGCGCTCGCCTGTAGGAGCATCAATAAAACACACAAACACGTTTTTCTATTGTGTGTGTGTAGGACTCTGTTTTCGTGTGAACAATATAAATCAAACAGCAGAGAAAAATCACCAACTCTACAGCTTGACTGAGCTTTTAGCCTCTTTTAGCTCCTAGTCAGGAGGAGACCAAACCGGAGCTAAAAGCAGAGTGCAGTGCTGTGACCGGTCTTTGTCTCGGAATCGACCGCATTTTTACTCGGTCTTGTCTTGGTCTTGGATAAAGAGGACTCAGGATTTTATTGCAAGACCAGTCAACACCACAATTGCTGGGATATCACCATATGCAACCAATAACTTGACTAATTTATGACAAATTTACTACTGTTAATCACTTCTCCCTAAACCATTTAACACGCACTCGCAATAAAGTTAGTGTGGGAAACAGGAGAAAAAGCTCTGGCCATCTGGCACTGGTCTGGTTTTGGTCTTGGTCTTGGTCATGACTCAGTCTCAACCCCTCAAAGTCTCGGTCTTGTCTCGGTCTCGATACACTCTGGTCTTGCTGTTGACTTGGTCTCGGTTTAGTGGGTCTTGACTACAACACTAGTAGAGTGAATACTGGACTTGGATTCATCACAATGCATTCTCATGATCGGGTTGAAGACCTACGTACGAAAAATTATGCACAACAATACGCATCATATCCTACGAAACTAGGCGACCGCCGACTGGTCATGTGGCGCCAAAATTAAATGAAATGCTTACGAATTACAGTGCTTTACTTTTCGTTGCTATATGGTTCATGAGAACAGCCTGGGTGGACACAAACATGACTCCAATGAGATGATCAGGTTGCTCTTTGTTTGCTGGATACATAAAACAGCTTTGTAGTTTAGCCTAGCTTAGCAAAAAACACAAGAAACACAGGGGAAACCACTCGCTACTACCAAAAGAGAAAGAATCCAGCATCTCAAATAGTATTAGCTAGTAAGCTCCTTAACCATGCATCCAAGCATCACCTTCACAGGATGTCTGACCTCCTTTTGGCACCAGTTCCAGCTGTTGGCTAATAGGTGGTTATTGTATTCTTTTTATTTTGTGTGTTGCAGCTGTCGTCGGCCCTGATGTTCGATGCGGTCCATGTGGTGGTGAGCGCAGTGCGCGAGCTGAACCGCAGTCAGGAGATAGGGGTGAAGCCACTGAGCTGCACATCTCCGCTCATCTGGCAGCATGGAACCAGCCTCATGAACTACCTACGCATGGTACACACACACACACACACACACACACACACACACACACACACACACACACACACACACACGTGTTCTGCCAGTTTGCAATTTCCCCGAAAGATTTTAACATTTAGGGCCCTATTTTAACGATCTAAGTGCACGGCGTGAAGTTCCTGGCGCAGGTGCATTTAGGGCGTGTCCAAATCCACTTTTGCTAGTTTGACGGCAGAGTCAGGCGCGTTTGTACCTTGGCGCATTGCTATTATGTTGGCGGATTTGCACCGTAATATCTTTTGCATGTTTGTGTGCTGCTGCGCTTCCCTGTGTGTGTAACAAGCATAGTGTGCGCGCTGTGCACGGGCCTAGGCGCATTTCACTAATTTGCTGTTAAAATAACAATGAAATGCTGCGTTATTGACTTTAGACCAGGTTTTTGTTGGTCAATGGCGCGATCACTTCCCGCTGCCTCAAGATAGCAATACACCAAGAATTCACCTGAACACACCTCCCTGTTAGACCAGCAAGCCCATGGGCACACAGATGGGCACAGGTGCATTTGCTATTTAAACGACGTGGGCGCTGGACGGGAAATTGACAACTGCGTCATTCTTAAACTAGCAAAGACACTTGCATCAGGCTTTACACTGCGCGGGGTGCAAGATAGGGCCCTCTATATATTTTTTAAAAGACGTCTTTGAAGCTGTTTACATGACAACTCCAGCTAAGGTGATTTATTACAGTTTGACGTATGACATTTAAACAATGAAGGTTTAATGTTTTTAAACTTTCTCAGGGCCTACGTTACAGAAGCTGTTTTTATGTGTCAGAAAATCCATAAACTAAAACACTTTTTCAGATTATGCAGGCTGCTTTCACTGAAACAGAAAATCTTCAGCAACTGTTACTTATTAAAATGCCGACCTTACACCAAACGACTTTTGAAGCGATTCCACTGTCGCACACTAATTTCCAATATCGGAATGAAATCGCATGAGTCTTGCTAGAGTTGGGGCGCTCCCGCAGTCTCAATCATTTGGTGTAAGGTGGTCGTAAAACTCAGTCCCAGTCAGTCTTTTTCCCATCTGGACGTTCAGACAAAATCAAACGTGTTTGATATTATCCTAAGTTTCAGGTCTTGGTAGTGAAGTTAAATCATGTGAACATTGTCAACAACCAATGGGTATGCTCCCTCCAGCACCAAACAGGAAGCAAATGGATAGAGTCGGTTATTTAGTTAGTTATTTATGGTTGCCATGGCGGCGCGCTAAGCTAAACGCTAAAGAGGGAAAGTTGCCGATTTTCAACCCTTCTGAAGCAAGTCATCCAACAGGAGTTTTACCGGCGGATAAACGCAGACCTCCAGGTACTGGAGACATTCATCTGCATGTACGGCAGAACTGAAAATCTGCAAACTTTCTCTCAAGTTACCAGCTAACGCTAGCGGTAGCTAGCTAGCTAATCGGAGTGAAGGCTCGAGTCGAAGAAAATAATTCATGATGACGGAAAACGCTTCAGGACATCGTATTTATGTGTATATCTGATATGTTTGGCATTTTACCTCATATATTTTGTTACTTTTATCGAGAAATAAATACTTTTAAATCCAAAAACATCGTTCTTGTGACTTGACAATACCTCTGAAGTGACTTGTAAGACGTGGTTGAAGGTAGCACCTGAGAATTTCTGTTTACTGTTGCCAAGCAACCAGGAGTAGGGTAGGCATGCCCAGGAGCGCCCACAAGCGAGTGCATGTCGCTCTCTTTTGTAGCTAATGTCAGAGCCATAGAGATAGTAAGAGTTGCGACACTCGTTGATCTCGCTAGCGGGGTGGTCACGTGGTTCATGTAAGCCTGTATAGTTCCAAACACACGCAGCGCTGTCATGTTCTACTATGGGACTGACAGCAGCGATTGCTATATTGAATGGTAAATATAAATAAAAACACATACCCATGTACTTGTTTGATTGTTATTGCATATATGTAAATGCCAGTTTTACATTTGGAGTGGTAGGGTGACAACTGAAAGCTATGTATAGATACGTTTTTAAGTTTTGGAGGGAAAGCTTCACGTCCGTGTTAGCATGAGTAGCACTAGGCTACTGTCTTGTATTGTCCTTCGTGTCACGGGGGCTTGTTTAGTTTATTTACATTTTGTATTAGCGTGTCCAAATGCGTTCGTTCTGATATGTCTAGGACCCCCCCCCGTGCCAGTTCACGTTAAATGACATCACATAGTATGCGAGGGTCACCGGGGGACCCGAAGCTCAACGCCAGGCCAATGCAAAAACGTGAAAAATAAACTAAGTCCCGGGGACCCGAAGGACAACACAAGGGTTAACCTTAACCTTACTACATCTTTTTTTAAATCAAAGATGATTCAAGATGTTCTTTTTTGCACATCTGGACTATTGTATTTTCCTTGATTTTGCTTGTAATTCCGATTCACTTACCTGTGGTCAGAGAGCGATTGAGAAAGCAGAGTAGCAACAGTCCATTCAGCATTTAGTGTCCAGCCCACTTCTTCTGATGAGGCAGGAGTTGACCACACAACCATGATCATTTTAAGACATACACAAAGTATCACATATATTAAAGAATAACAACTCATTACACTTGGATGAATAAATGAAATGTATTTTTTTTATTAAACAATGAGTGACACAACAAGAACAAGTACAGAAAAAAGGAATACAGTGGAGAAAGGAGACAACAAAAAAAAAAACAATACAAATAAGATTTACCGCTGGCACCACTGGTTATAAAACCCTTCAGCAAATGCAGATTCTACTGCCTAACATCCGCACGCTGCAAAGGAGGATGCAGCATGTAAAGCTGGAGCCAGGAGTTTTGGGGGTTAGTGTTTGTGATGCTGAGTGTTTAATAAAACAAAAACATATAGCTGAGGTTTGTGGAATAAAAAACAAGTGGGAAATGGCATGAATAAGAGCAACAAAGTAGAGCCAAGGGGTATCAATAAATAAAACAAAGTTAGTCATGAGTGGAAAAAGAACAACAAATGTGTGAACAGGTATATAGTATAAGTGATTAATTAACAAAAAAAATCCTCCACATATATCAGGCTGAGGTTAAGGATCCAAGCAAAGTACACAGATTAAAACAGAAATACTGACACTGTCAAATATAAACATGTGATGACAATCAAAGTGCATCAGGGCTGAGAGGAAGGTAAACAACCGTGATGAGGGGTACCTTGGCAGCAAGAGTCAGACTAAGAAGGCAATTTCAACACAGCAGACTTCCCCAGCTAAGGTCATAACATCTAGTCCACTGCCAAACACCTTACTGGTTGCCATGGATGTCTTTGGCCTCTCCGGCAGACCGTCTGCAGCCTCCAGTCGCCTCATATTTCAGCAGCCGTGGCCAGCACCAGCTAGGGCTGCTCGAATATGGAAAGAAATATGATCATAATTATTTCGGTCAATATTGAAATCACGATAATTTAACACGATTACTCGCTGACTTCTGGAAAGATGTTGCAATTATTGAACTTAAACAGTGAAACACGTTAAATAAATCAACAGTAAAAAAAAAACAACTGTGAAATTTGCCTTAATACTTTTTCATATTTAAACTTATGTCATTGTCATGTCACTTACTGATATTTTTTGTGTGGAAAAATTTGTATTCATACATGTAATCCAACAGCCCTTTCAAGGGTATAATTAAACAAACGCAACCTTATTTCTAGACACACAGTACTCAGCTGACTAGCTAACACCGTCAGGTTCAGCAGATAAAACCTAAATAAAATCCGTCCTTAATCAACTTTAATGATCCTAGTAATCCAACATCAATAACTAACTAAATAAAAGTTGTCAGAGATTCACTACTGAACTTCGTAATTGTTGGTGTAGCGATACCTTCACAGCTGGCGAAGTCAAGCTAACAAACGAGCTAACAAACTAGCAGGCAATCGGTCGGCTACCAAGATAAAAAATATATATAATTACGCTGTGCACACATACAAATAAATATCAGTATATGCATCATAAAGGGCCTCTGATAAAATATAGACAGTTGACAATTCAAAAGAGGTAGCTATTTAATCAACTTACCTCAGAAGTTACTCCACGGCCAGCAATGAAAATGAATGATGTCCAACACCGTGAATGGATTGTTTGGAACTATGCGAGACTGCATACCCCGGAAGTAGGCAGCAAAAAGCGTACAACGGAATCCAATGGGAGTGTCGCCACTCTGTCTTTCTCTATCACTCTGGCTAATGTGACTGTAGGGTTAAAGGTTAACTTTTTTTTTCAACCTGGACCCCATTTCCCTATGTTTTTTTGTGTGTGTAAGTGACTGATGGGAACAACAATCTTTGAAATTGGTCCAGTATTGAGCGAGAACACAGTGACCAGCAGCCGCGAACCGGGCCGCAATGTAACCCTACAGGGCAAATGTGCATCGTCAATTTCGTCCACTAAAAGTGCTGTTTTTGCCGCTGAAAGGCTGTGTCTGACAACATCATGGAAAGGATCCCTACTAAGATAGAGCTTTTTGTTGAAGAGTATAATCCTGTTTGTTTAACCAGAAACAGCTCGAAAACTAGTACTGGACCAATGTCAAAGATAGTTGTTCCCATCAGTCACTTAGACACAAAGACATAGAAAATAAGATCCAGGTTGAAAAAACCCAAAGTGACCCTTTTAAGCCTTTTAAAGGGTGGAGGTAAAGGTAGATGGATGGGTCAACAAAGTGACTTTGACATATGACACTACTGTGCACATCCCATCTGTTACCGGGAGTCAACATCGCTTTCTTTAAACCACCATGAGCGCCATCTTTCTGTGACATCAACCAAGTAGTTTTTGCAGCCAAACGAAAACCTCAGCCACAGAGAAAGTCAGAAAATATTCATGTAGAAAAGTTGTGTAGCTGTTTTAGAAGACAAACAACGTTGTCCTGCTGATGGAAGCGTCAGATAGACACAAAATGAGTCTTGATTTTGAAACCAAACCCCCACAATATGTATTTTGTAGTTTAGTTTGGAGGACTTGTTGATGTCGACGATGATGGGGAGTGGCTGCAGATCAGAGCTGGACTCATCAGTGCTGCTGCTGGACAGAGACAGAGAGAGAGAGAGAGAGAGAGAGAGAGAGAGAAAGAGTGTCCTCTTTCCTTGTTTCTGTCTGCCTGCCACTTCTTGTTCCTTCCATCCACCGAGGATGCCTCCCCTTCCTCCCTCCCCTTCCTCCCTCCCTCCCTCCCTCCCTCCATATTGTTTTTGTTGCTCCCAGTGCATCACTTCATCATCTCTACAATGTTTTTGGCAGCAACCAACCACCTCTCTCCCTCATCCTCTCTCTCTCTCTCTCTCTCTCTCTCTCTCTCTGTCTGGTCACAGAGTTTTTGTGATGTAATTCATCTCGAGTCATGCAGACACACACACACACACACACACACACACACTTACATGCACAGATTAATTCATCATGTAGGCTATGTGCACTCAGTTGCACATTACTCACATAAACTCAGGCACAAATTGCATGCATGGCCGCACATGTATCAACAAACCTCACACTCATTTGCAGATTTCTGCAAACACACACACACACACACACACACACACCCACACAAACACACACATGCATGCAGGCATGCACGCACGCACACACACACACACACACACACACACACACACACACACCCTCTGAATCAATAATTGTCTTTCTTTTTGTGTCTTATTAAACTGCAGACGGTTCAAAGCTAATTCAGCCGCTACGAACATTTTCTGTCTTTCCACCGTGGGTCAGACGCTCTGATATCTCAGGGTAGCCCTGCTTGCTGGCAGGAGCCACTCAACTATCAACATTTTATGGTTTTCTGTGTCACTCTCTCATCAGGTGGAGTACGATGGTCTGACGGGTCACATTGAGTTCAACAGCAAAGGCCAGCGGACCAATTACACACTGAAGATCCTAGAGAAACACCCCAGGGGCCATAAAGAGGTCAGATATCAAATGGGGCCAAGTGGGAAGCAGACAGGAGGGTTGAATTGACTGTTTAAAATCCGGGATGTCCCCCCGAATATGCATTTAATTAGTGTTTTCTTTATCAGTAAGTAGCAGGTGTTACAACGTAACGCTCGTGGAACAAGTAGAAAGGAGGTGCAGAAAAGATAAGAGCGAAAAAGAGTAAAGACCGTGAGGCTGGTGCAGCTAAATGTGCGAGGTTGACAGATATGTTCTTGTCAAAAGCAACTGACAGCAGCATTAACGTCACAGTTAATTTACCGGTGGCTAGCAGCAGCAGCAATCCGAAATAGCAAATAACGTCCCCTTCTGAAATTGGGCCAGTAAAGGACGGAATTAAGCCCCCAACGTTGTCTTCCAGGCAGCCCTGCCTGGAAGGCATTTGGATTAGGCAATGTTTAGGGTTAGGGTTAAGGTTAGGGTTAGGTGCCTTGAAGTCAACGGTCGCAGCGCTGCCTTGAAGTCGATGTTGGGGGCTTAAAACACCATCAAGCTAATTTTTGTCCCAGTCCGCCCCTGGTCGCGATGATGCCATTTTAAAACTGGCCAGGGACAACATGAAAATTAGCCTGCTGAGCTAACTCTGGCTCTTTTACAGTTCATTTGCTGTTGATTAATGAGTGCTGTCCCTGTCAAATAAATAAATAAATGAAATGAAAATTGAACTCCACACATTTTCTGTAGGCTCACAGGTTGGCTACATTGCATGCGTAACATACGCGGAGCGGACGTTCCAAAACTATGCTTCTACTATAATCAATGAAACACCGGGCACGAGAGCAGCGCTTAGTGGTGCGTGGAGATCCGCTCTACAAATGTAAAAATAGGACAGTCTTGTATTTATATTTTTTAACGCGAGGTGTGTGCGGCCCTTTTACACAAAAATGGATCATAAAGTGTCTATATTTCTTTTAAATTAAAACTACCGATGTACAGGAAACGTTTTAATGACGATGAATGACTAGTTTTATTTTGAGAATTTCTGTTTTTATTTCTTGTTTCCCTCACCTGCGTCCTCTGATAACAGCTGACAGTAGATTGACGTTTCACAGCGCTGTGCCGGCACCAAAAAACTGAAGAAACAACAACAATCCCAAAGCAAAAGCTCTCCGTCTCGCCTGTAACTCAGACAATCCTATGCCGTGTGTGTGCTGCAGGTGTAGCTGGTTAAAAGATACATTCCGTGGCAGATACACTCCGCGAACGGTCTGCATACATTGTGCATTCAATGTAGCCAAAGCGTTACTCTGCAACCTTTTTTTTTTTTTTTTTATAATTCCAGTGGCAGTTCCATGGTATCAGAATTTTGCATAGTTGTTATGAAAACATTAATTGGTCATGTGACAAGGGCTGGTAAAATTGTCAGAACAGGCAGCCAAGTGACAGAACTCTGATCCAATGAACTGCATTACTTAAAGTATCTAGTGATATTATGATGTTAGCTGATTCTGGGGAACACACAGTTTTGGTCCTATTAGACTTTTCATCTGCCTTTGACTCAACTGAGCATACTATTATGATCAACAGACTTCACAATCTGGTTGGAAAGTCTGGATCAATTTTAAAATGGTTTACATCTTACCTTTCTGGCAGAACTTTCAGTGTTTTTGTGAACCAGATCATGTCGGACACTACAGTGTTGTCATGTGGGGTGCCTCAGGGTTCTGTTCTGGGACCGATTCTGTTCCTTTTACATATATTTCCTCTAGGAAAGATAATAAGCCAGTTCAGTGACATATCTTACCATTTGTATGCTGATGATATCCAGCTGTACTGAGCTCTAAAAACTGTCGTCTTTGATAACCTGCTTGACTAGCATCCAGCAGTGCTTAAGTGACAACTTTTTTGCTGCTTAACCCATATAAAATGGAAACACTAATTATTGCCCCTTAAAGTAGCGTGCCGCTGATTAAGCAGCATATTGCTGCTTTAGGCTTGTCTGTCCAACCGAGCCTAAGGAATTTAGGTGTTTTTTTTGGTCCTTGGAGCATCACTTCAAAGTTAATTAGAAACTGCTACTTTCCACTGAGGAACATATCAATACTCGGAACTTTGGTTTTAAAAAGCAGTTGAAGACTTGGCTATTCAAACAGGCTTTTAGTTAGACAAGGGCTTTCATGGCTGTCTGATTTTATGTACCTATGTTTTCCTTGTATTCTTATGTCTTCTATTTATCATATTCCCAAAAAAAGTAAAAAAGAACGTCAAAGCAAACGTCAAAAGCTTTAAAAGAGCAACAAAGACATAAAAAAAAACTTCAAAAATCATTTAAAAAGTGACAAACGTGGAAAAAAAAAAAGTGGAATAAAAGCTTGACAAAACGACAAAAGCATCAACAAATATGTCGACAAACGTTGAAAATAAATACGTTGTTACACAACTATGTTTTCTTCTAACCCCTCTTTGTCCTCCTTTTCCTTCTGCACGGACAGATCGGTACCTGGTACTCCAACAACACGTTGGCCATGAACTCCACTTCCCTGGACCTCAACGCGTCAGAGACGCTGGCTAACAAGACGCTCATCGTCACCACTATACTGGTAATCTGTCACGTAGCCTACACAATGTAGCGTTAGATATCACCGGTTGGTGTTTGTCGAGTTATTTGACTGTTTTGCCTTGGAGATGACAGAGGACGCAGTGCACAACTCAGCTCTTTTTCTGGTGATTTATTCAAAAACTTATATATACATAACCTTGAAATGTCACTTCTCTTCCGACAGGAAAACCCGTACGTGATGCATAAGGCCAACCACCAGGACTACCAGGGCAATGACCAGTACAAGGGTTTCTGTGTGGACATGCTGCGGGAGCTGGCAGACATCTTGAAGTTCTCCTTCAAGATCAAGCTGGTGGACGACGGGCTGTACGGAGCGCCGGAGCCCAACGGCAGCTGGACCGGCATGGTGGGAGAGCTGATCAACCGGGTGAGTCGAGGAGGACCAGGGCAAAAAACAGAAAAGGCATTTCTTAGAAAGGAAGTGGAATAAGGTGTTCAGACAACACAGTCTCACTCCCAGCGCGTCAAAAAAACGTAGACAAAAAGGTCGACAAGATATGTTATGTGTGTGTGTGTGTGTGTGTGTGTGTGTGTGAATAATAGGACATTTCTGGAAACAATCTGTGATATGTAAAAATATACAAGCATTTGTCTTGTGAAAAAATAGTAATAAAATAATATCGATAAAAACAAAAAAAACAGATGTTACACCAAAACATTCAACTAAATATTGCACATTCGATAAATCACGGTCTTCACGATGAGCTAATTCTTTCAAATCTCGATTTCAAATTTGAAATTTTTTTTTTTTAAAAGCAGTCGACAAAAGTGTCCGGACCACAGACTGTATATAAAGATGGCCGACGTGTCTCCACCTACTCCCGCTGTAAAAAAAGTGAAGTCAAAACGTCCCGGATACGGGCGCTGCCATCTTGTAATTTTGGAGCCAGAATCGGCGCAGTAGTGACCGGGGGGAGGAGCCGCGGTTATCAAAGTCCCGCCCACACACCTACCTGACCATCGCAAGTCAATCCCAGCTGTCAATCATGACGATTCAGCCCTTTTTTATTGCATCAAATAACTAATAAAAACCAAGCTGATCAACACTGAATGAACACTTGAACAAACGGCAGAAACCGTCTTTTGGGAAAAATGTATTTGACGTGTATTTCTGACTTTTTAGTTTCAGGTGAACCAGATGTTTTGGCTTCACTTAAACAGTCTATGCATCAACCCCTGCCTGGTCCTGACTTTCAAAAGAAAAATGTCCCTACACTTTTCTAAAATGTTCTCAGTTTCAAAAGATGTCGTCACTTTCCAAAGACAGCCTCACATTTCCAAATGTCCTCACTTCACGAAGATGTCCTTCTTTTTGCAAGCATGTCCCCACTTTTTAGTAAAACGTCTGCTCACAATCGCTATGAAACTCAAAATGCTCCAAAAGTACAAGAGAGCAAACAAGTCTGAAACAGCCGTCTAAAGAGGTGCGGACTGGACAAAATGGCCTCACTTTCAGAGAGTAAAGCTCCGATTTTTTTCCTCACAAAAATACACTGCAAGAGTGTGTGCACACACACACACACACACACACACACACACACACACACACACACACACACACTGGTGATATGCAGGTATATGCAGTATACCCACTAAGAAAGCTCCATGATTTCCATATACCCACTTGAAAAGGCCCAATGACACGCAACAACATACTTTCCATTATATTTTTGATATATTTTGAAAAATCTGTGTTTTTCTTCTTCACATGGGCTAAATAAAGGTATTTCCACCGTAAAGTAGTGCATAAAAGTGTATCCAAATACAGGAAATGAAGTTGTTGATGCTCAAAACTTCCCTGGGGGAGGACACCCAGACCCTATAATATGCCCCCCCCCCCAAACTGCAGATTCTGGCCAATATACAGAACAGTATACCCACTGCAATACATTAGACTACAACACTTCGCACGCACACACACACACACTACCGCGCATATGCGTTTGCCGACACTTCTCCTTATCGTCTTTACTTTCTTTCGCAGCTTTGTCGCAAGCAATTCTCTGCACAGCTGTAATTGACTTAAAATGAGCCACTCTTCCACGAGAAAACAGCTAACGGGGGAAACTGGGCTTCAGCCGAGCAACTTAATACCTTCTCAGCATCTGTGTGTGTTTCTGCTCCTCGGGGCCGAGCAGCTTTCCAACGCTCCGTCGCTCGTATAATTGGCTGACTCTTGTGTTGCAGTCGAGGGTGCCGTCGTTGTCAGCCTGCTCGGAAAGCCACGTCTCGCCACTGCTCACGACCCGCCCACCGGCCGCCTGTTGCCATAACAACCAACGCAGAACCAGTGCAGTCGTCGAAGAGTGCCACAGTCGATTCCAGTGGTCACGCTTGAACTTCACGAATGCCGTAAAAGAACGAGTCAAATCCAATTCATCCGTTGAAGTCTGTTTCCTGACAGAATCTGACACCTTTAAACTAGGCAGCCTATAATATACCTGGTGGTATCAACACCATACACTGTAAAGGTTACATTCATTGACATTGATCATACATTTTCTGGTACAGGATATAAAATCCATCTATTCCGGACTCAAAACAACCCAAAAAAATCAGACAGTTTAAACAGCCGTTAAAGCTGCAGTTTGTCGCAATTCTTTTCATCTCCGTGCACATAGTTCAGTTCATTAAGTCCATTACAACGCGCCTGACATAACCATCCCACAGTAATCCCCCTGTAATCATAATAATGAGGTACGAGCTTTCTCGTTTACACCTGTTCATTTGTAAAAATAAATAAATAAATAAATAAGTCTGTGGGAAAATAAACTGCACCTGAAGAATCTTTTTTCTCCCTTGGAGCATTGTGGAGCATCCCTCTTTATTTAATTTATTAGAAGTAAAGATAAACAGCAGAGACTAACAATGATGTTGTAAGACAGTGTTGATGTTTTTAAGGGCAAACTTAAAACCTACCTCTTTAGTCAGGCCTTTTACTTGACTAAAGATCCAGTTGTGTAAGAATTTCTTCCATCTAGCGGTGCATCCCGTCCAAATAAGGACGTTTGGACAGTGGCAGCGTCTGATGCGACAAAAAAGGCGTCTTTCAGCGTGTTTGTGTAACACACCGGGGAGAGCAGCAGTCAGAGAGGATTTAGAGAGTAGTATGTAAGGGCGAATTTCCACGTAAGGAGGTTGGTCGGGGTCAAACACAGGACTTTCACCCAGGAGAGCGGGGTTCGCGTCCCACTTGTCCCGCTTGCTATAGTCGTTTTTTTCTTTCCTCCCGCGTGTCACAGAACCGTACGCCCACCCACGACCCTTTCCTTAACATAACTGCGTCAACAGTGACGGCAATAGTCCCGACCAAGCGCGTTTACTTAAAGCGCTAAAAGAGACTTTTATCGTCAATAAGAACGACAAAGGCACCTGACCAAGCGTCCATATTTTACGAGATGGGTGTGAGAACGTGTTCAGCTGTGAAATTGAATGTGACAACCAACTGAATATTACTTTCTAGCCCTTCCCATTCCGATCTCGTTTTAAATGCTACGGTGGCCGAACCCGAAATTAGCTCTTACTAGCTCCATCGTTTACACGCAACTGTTCTAGCCACTCCAATATTAACTTTGGTCTTTGGTTGCTTTGCCTGTTGCGTTTTCCTTTTAATTCTCCTTTTCCCTCCTGGCTGGCATTCGTCACGGTGCCAGAGTGTAAAAGTGCGAAATGCGGAGGTATGTCCCTCTGTGGCTAATATATTTTAAAGATGGAGGCGCTACATGGCTGCCGTCATTCGAGCAACTCGCTTGTATGTATTCTGAATGATTCTGAATGTTAGATTCTACGCTTACGTGAATACTTTGATTAGTTGGTGGAAGTAATTACACATGAATCAGCACATATTTGTGAAAGAACAGAGGGGTTTTTGCTAAGAATCAACTCAAAACATTACACAATGTAGGTTTAACAACTTATTTTTTCATTTTCTTTATCTATCTATGTATGGTCTATTTATTTCTGTATATGTTGTTTGTTTTAGTTAGTTTTATAATTTTGTATTAGTTGTTTTTATTCTACTTATTGATCCATCTGTATTTTATGGGTTGTTGGGTTAACAATCTACAGTTTATGTACGTATTGGTCACTGTTTAGAGCTTTTATTTATTTAGTTTGATATTTAATAGTTTCGCTTTGCCAGACCTTCCTCCACAGCGTTTCTGAGGAGGGTCTGGCTAGTCCACACAGCATTCCGGGATGGGAGAAAAACATGCTCTGGGTTGTTGGCATTTCTTTAAACCAATCACAATCGTCTTGGGCGGAGCTAAGCGCCGGACGGAGCCACGGTGCCTCTGCTAAATAGCCTCGGGAAGGAACTTGTTTTGGTGGACGTTCAAAGGTTGTTTTAGTCGTGTAACAGCAAACTCAGATTGGACAGATAGTCTAGCTAGCTGTCTGGATTTACCCTGCAGAGATCTGAGGAGCAGTTAACCATAGTCCTCACAAATCCACCGGAGTTTAGAACGCCAACACAAAGAAAGAGGAAGGTAACGAACATCCGACCGAAAATGAGGGACATCCGGTGGAATTTCCGGTTGCAACGGAATAATCCCGGAAGTGGAACATTGTCAATATAGACAACTTAATACCCGACAATGGACATCTCGTCGAGCATTAACCCTTACATTACCTCCAATGGCGAAGCACAAGTATTCACAGCAGACAGATGTTAAAATGTGCCTTCTCAAACCTCTCCTACAAAATAATCCACTTCCCCTCTCTCCATCTGTATGAGCAGTGGGTTCCAAACCCTCATATTTAACCGTCATGTTGTCCTTGGGTCCAATTTGACCCTTTTTTCAAAATTTCAAAATCAGAAATATTACCCAAAAATTTGATTGATTCCATACAATGCTCTTGGCACGTACAATTCACGATCACTACTTTTATTGAATTTTGGATGTTTTATTCAAGTTTTGGCATTTCAAAAAAATTGAAAGGGTTTCAAAAACTGTATTCTGACTAAACTTTGACTCTTTGAAGTCTCTGATTATCTATCAACATACGTTCCCATCATATTAGCCTAACTATTTCATAATTTCTGCGTTTTTAACTCAAAAATTAGGTATCATTTCCTACAAATGAGGATTATTGTCCATGAATTCCAAAATTAAGTGGAAATCTAGTGGTAATAACTTGGTGTTAGTGATGTATGGTGGTTGGGTAACAAAAGCATCAAAAACGTAAAAATATTTTAAAAAATGGGCCAAAATATTCCAAAATACCTCGTTGTCACTCACCAAAACACATAAGTAACAGTCCCAAGCCTAAAAAAGTGTTTTGCCTCATGTTTGCAAAGATAAACTGCTAAAATATCTATCGTATTAAGTAATTTGGTTAAAGTTTTGTATTCTATAAACAAGGAAAAGACAATCTTCCTCACATTACAGCGTTTTTGATCGCTTTTTTGACGCAGTGTGACTGTGTAGTCTTTGAATATACACTTATATTTACTGTGTTTGCAAAATTTGCAACATATACTACTGCAATATCCAAATCGCAGGGGGGATTTGTTAAAGGCAAAATATTTGTCAAACCATTGGCAATGAAATATTGAATTAGTGGAGCTGCAGAGACATCCCGGCCTACAAATGCTATCTTGCAGACTAAAGAAAACATATTTGTTTGGTACAGCTCTGCGCGAAAAATCACACTATAGTCATATTGATTTATTTTTTTTAAGGATAGGATTAGGGGGCTAGAGAATGTATTGTGTCAGTGCAGGTCCTCACAAGTATAGAAGTACCAACGTGTGTGTGTGGTGTGGAATGCAAAAGCTGCACTGCTGTTTGTCACATTGGTGACTCCTGTCTGTGCTGCTAATGATACACACACATAATGGTGATGATAATGGTGATGGTAGATTTTGATAGCGTGTGTGTGTGTGTGTGTGTGTGTGTGTGTGTGTGTGTGTGTGTGTGTGTTTGCATACCCAGTACTGTCAGAAAGAGGGAATTGGGAACACAAGCAGGCCATTGAGATGCTAATCAACTGTCTTTTTTCTTACTAATTAAGAGCTGTTTAAATTACACTGCGGGATCCCTCAGCATGAACACACACACACACACACACACACACACACACACACACACACACGCACACACACACACACACTCACACTCACACACACACACACACACACAAACACACAGACAAACACATACACACACACGCACTTTGCATCTTTAACCTTCTCTCAACCAATGTTTTTGTCATTGGAAATTTGAGATGTGGAAACCACCTTAGGCTTTCACACGCACACACACACACACACACACACACACACACACACACACACACACACACACACACACACACACACACACACACACACACACAGTTTCACTATCTTTGTGGGGACCTGTCATTGACATAATGCATTCCCTAGCCCCTTACCCTATCCTTAACCATCACAACTCAGTGCCTAACCTTAACCCTTACCCTCACCCTAACCATAACCTAATTCTAACCCTAATCCTAAATCTTAACCCTCAATCAGCCCTTTAACCTTGTGGGGTCCAGCATTTTGGCCCCACAGAGCTGTCGGGACCCCACAAGTATACTGGACTCCCGGTTTTTGGAACCCCACAAATATAGTTAAACAAGCCCACTCACACACACACACACACACACACACAGACACAGACACACACACACCCACACACACACAGACACACACACTTTGCATCTTTAATCTTCTCTCAATCAATGTTTTTGTCATTGGAAATTTGAGAGGTGGAAACAACCGTAGGCTTTCACACACACACACACACACACACACACACACACACACACACACACACACACAGGCCTAGGAGTCTGATGAAAGTGGGTGAAATTTGTTTAACAAGTGTCTACTCGTTAATCAATTAGGTGTTAATTAAGGAGCAGAGAGGTGTCTGGGGTCCAGATAAAGCTCCACTATGGATCCACTCCGTGTCTCTCTGTTGACTTTAAACTTAATGAGATTATCTTTCAACTTTAATTTCACTGCCGTGTTTACCCGGCAAGGTTAAATCCATCATTCACGTGTCGCTGCTGGGCAACAAAAAGACGTTGAAAAGCACACTTTGATGTAGTTTTCTCAATTTAGGTTTTAACAAATGTTTCTCCCCGCAATAAAAACACAACAGATCTTCTGTATGCATTCAAAAGCAGAGTGACACCAGCACTTTTGCAATTTGAGATAACATTGTGATTTGCATTCAACTCTAAAATACACAACAAAGTGCCAGTGTGGCGAGAGTTGGATTATAATGAGAACGTTTCTGAAGTCTTCGGCTGTGCAATTGCTGTTGCAATTCATCACTTACCATTTCCCTTTTTTATTCATTGTCATGTTTGTATTAAATTACAAACATGACAATGAGTGCGCGGACACACGTGAGAGAGGACAACAACCATGTCAACCGCAAACCATTCATTGTAAGCTTTGTCTTTAAAGACTTCATACAACAAGGCCCAAACAAGAGAAGTACTGGATGCACAATATGTAGTATCAAAAAAAGGATTCTGGCTAAACCACATCCCATTGTTATCAGGCACCTGAAGACGCACCCTGATAGGTTAGCAAACATGTTCCTTCAGAGGAGAGGATTAAAAAATCACTCCATGTTGACAGAAAGTTTCTGTTAAGGTGAGGAATGTGTCTTTCAGTTGCTTAAGGTTCCATGGCATGAAAATGTCACTTGATGAGTTTTTTTAACATTAATATGAGTTCCCCCCAGCCAGTGCCCCAGTGGCTAGAAATGGTGATAGGTATAAACCGAGCCCTGGGTATCCTGCTCTGCCTTTGAGAAAATGAAAGCTCAGATGGGCCCCACCCTCCACCTTGCCCCCCCCCCCCCGCTCTCTCCTCCTCAATAGCATTTAAAGCTACAGACACAGAAATAGCACATCCTAAGGAAAGCTCATTGTGGGACTGGCTCTAGTGGCTGTAATTCTGCACCAAGGCTGAATTTTGGGAAAGAGACTTCAGATACAGTATTAGGGGACCACTAAGGCCTATATAAAAGAGACATCAGATACAGTATTAGGGGACCACTAAGGTCTATATAAAAGAGACTTCAGATACAGTATTAGGGGACCACTAAGGTCTATATAAAAGAGACTTCAGATACAGTATTAGGGCACCACTAAGGCCTATATAAAAGCATCCAAAAAGCAGCATGCCATAGGACCTTTAACCCTCTGAGTTCTAATGGCATTTTTAGATATCTTCTTAAATTCTCCTTTTAAGGGTATTTCCATATAACCTGATCCCCATGTTTTTCATATCAAAATGTTCAGAACAAACTTAGCTTTCTGGACAGTGATGCCCAAAATTGTTCCAGACCAATGCGTAAAGAGATAATTTGGCCCTAAAATAGAAATATTTCTCAAATCTCTTGTGAAAACAAACCTACACTCAATTGTTTTGGTGCTTGAAATAAGTCTTGGGTTCACAAAAGTAGCGTAGTATGTGAATAAAATAGTAAATAAATGTCTAAAACGAAAGTTTGTAATATTGCTTTTTGAGTTGGAGTGTTGTCAAACATTGTTTTGACTCGCTGGTGCATCTTTTGTCCTCAGAGGGTTAATCTTTTTTTTCGGGGACTTTGACTTATTCATCAGACCTCAAACTGTTTTTTTTAGTCTCGTCTGAAATTTGTCGTCTGCTCTTATAAAGCATGTTTTGTGTTGCTGTCAGCTCAACGGGTGACGGACTAAATGCAGAAATGAATTCAACAGAATGTCATTGAGATCCATAAACACAGTGTTCTGGCTTGAGATGGGACCAGTTGGAGCTCCAGCATACCCACTGAGCCCCACCAGGAGCGAAAGCTCATATCTGGCAGTTTTAGTGCCACGCTGTCCCCGGAGAGCTGCACAATAACAATTCACTGTTAATGCATTCAGTAACAGCCACGACTCCTGAACAATGAAAATCTATATTTCATTAAAAAAGCCTCAGAATCTCTGCAAAGAAGAGTTCAAACATTTTGGAAAAAAGGGTGCCGCAGCTCCTGAGGCTGAACAAATCTGCAGTTCAAGCTTGTAATAAGAGACAGCTGTTTAGTTGGAGACCCAGCGGTCTGCCGGTCAATTCAACGTGCCAAAATATCAGTCAGAGCAGACAGTAATCGTCAGCTGCTCATGTGCGGCTGCAGAGAGACTATTAACCTTGAAAACACACACAGTTGCAGTTTCATATGATGGGCAGGGTTAGCTAGTCAAAGTCGCGAATCACATTTCATGGGATACATTTATGCAGAGGTTGAATGTGAATAACCAACCACAATTTTTTTTTATGTTTTTAGCGCTTGTTTAAATACACGATCTCAACACAATGTTGAACCCAAAGTTACGCCTTTGTCTACAACTGTAACATTATTGTCCCCTTCAAAAATTGCTCTTGAGAAAGTTTAATGCTTGTCTAGCTGTTAGCGTGGCACGCCCTCATACTCTGCTTCTGACTGGCTAGTAGTCCTTACCTAGGTACTGTCAGGGCACGCCCTCATACTCTGCTTCTGACTGGCTAGTAGTCCTTACCTAGCTACTGAGCATGTGTGACTCCCAACAACGATATAGACATAACGTGAACAGCTCTCTCTGATGATTTTGAGAGTCACCGCAGATTTAAAGTGCTCATATTATGCTTTTTGGCTTTCTCACTTTCCTTTATTGTGTTATATATCTTTTTTGTGCACGTTATAGGTTTACAAAGTGAAAAAGCCCAAAGTCCACCCCAAAGGGACTTAACATCTCCAACAGAAAACACTGTTCACAAACTGCTCCAAACAGCTCTATTGTAGTCCAGCCTTTACTTCAGAGACAAACGTGGTCACTTTGTAACACACACTATAATGCTCGTCTAGCTGTTAGCATGGCACGCCCTCATACTCTGCTTCTGACTGGCTAGTAGTCCTTACCTAGTTACTGTCAGGGCACGCCCTCATACTCTGCTTCTGACTGGCTAGTAGTCCTTACCTAGTTACTGTCAGGGCACGCCCTCATACTCTGCTTCTGACTGGCTAGTAGTCTTTACCTAGGTACTGTCAGGGCACGCCCTCATACTCTGCTTCTGACTGGCTAGTAGTCCTTACCTAGCTACTGTGCATGTGCGACTCCCTACAAAGATGGAACAGAAGTGAGATGTCTCACTCTGTAGCTAAAACAGAGAGCTCAACACACAGGGTGAAAAGAGGAGCTGCAGCAATGTGCAGTACAACAAAAATATGGTGTTTTTTGAAAATTAAACGATGTAAACCTATTCTGATATAACCTCTAAATACAATTATGAACCTGAAAATGAGCATAATATGAGCACTTTAAAACACTGAGCTGGGAGGAAATGTTGGGATTAGAGAGCCAAATCATTGGGGTGCCGTTACAGAAAAAAAGAAACATTATTCCTGAAGGCGTTTATGTTTCTCCCTAAATGTTTTCTGTTAATTCAAAATAAACTGCACATGAACGTAATTCACTGGAGGTTGTTAAGCTCATTACAGAATAAGTTAGGAGCCATTACAAACAGAATAACAAATGTAAATCTCTCTCTGTGGTCTCCAACACCTTCAGTTTTTACATTTTTATTCACTTTGTGAACGTTAAAGTGGCATTTGTGGCATAATTTTTTACATAATCGCAGGATTCTTTGTCTAACCGCAATTATTTGCAAACATTAGCAGAGGTCCTAAGGGGTATGACTATTGATGGTAATTGTTGATTGTGTTTGGATACGCCAAATTGTAATTATACAGAATAACTGATTATTGGTTGGACTGTTGAGCTGAAGCGATGCTAGTTGTTGGCACTTGACCCTCCCTATACACGTTCATAGCAACAAAAATGATAAGACAGAAAAAATATTTTATGATAATAAAGAGCCGTTGTTTACTTCCTGGGCTGTGTATTTGTGTTATTACATTATCTGGGTCACATGACAGTGATGTATAACTAAAGATGTATCCTGCAATTTTATTCAAAACTTGAAATTGCTTGATGAAAGTAATACATAAATAATATTTTTACGTTTGACTGAAAGAGACAATGATATTGTTAACCACAGTTATTTCTGAGACAATTGTACGGCAACATTTTGAATGCTTTCAGCTGTAGTTGCTAAAATGAACTCTTCTCTTTCTCTTTGTCTCTTTCTGTTTGTCTCTCTCTCTCTGTCTGTCTCTCCATCTGTCTGTCTCTCTGTCTGTCTTTCTGTCTGTGTGTCTGTCTCTCTGTCTGTCTGTCTTTCTGTCTCCCTGTCTCTCTCTCTGTCTTTCTGTCTGTCTGTCCTTCTGTCTTTCTCTCTGTAGAAAGCAGACCTGGCGGTCGCCGGCTTCACCATCACCTCGGAGAGAGAGAAGGTGATTGATTTCTCCAAGCCCTTCATGACTCTGGGGATCAGCATCCTGTACCGGGTTCATCTGGTAAATTCACTTCTGCACTCTTCATTCTATTACCTTTGAACTGATATTACAGTCAGTGTAACAGTCATGGCTAGGCTGGCCAACAGCTGAACTATGTCCTCTGTAGAGCTTCGTCCATCTGAGAAAAGAAAAGGAAAGAAATGGAGTGTAAACTGCCAGGAATCCTGTTGGGAATGAAATAATTCTTGCAGAATTAAAACAGCTCAGAATTAGCTTTAATGAACAATTAAACTAATCAACTTAACTAAGTAGTTTTTGTGCCTAAACCTAACCAAACAGACGCTAGTCTCGCATTGCCAGACCTTCCTCCACAGCGCTGCAGAGGAAGGTCTGGCTAGTCCACACATCATTGGGATGGGAGAAAATCGTGTTCTGGTTTATTAGCATTTTTTTAAACAAATCACAATCGTCTTGGGCGGCGCCGGACAGAGCCACGGTGCCACTGCAAAATAGCCTCAGGAAGGAACTTGTTTTGGTGGAACATGTGTACGTGCAAAGGTTGTTTTAGTCGTGCAACAGAAAACTCAGATTGGACAGATAGTCTAGCTAGCTGTCTGGATTTACCCTGCAGAGATCTGAGGAGTAGTTAACCATAGTCCTCAGAAATCCACCGGAGGTTAGAACGCCAACACAAAGAAAGTGCAAGGTAACGGTCATTCGGCAGAATTTCCGATGGCAACGGAGTGCCTCAGAACACACCGAAGCGACGCCGACTTCAGCGTGTAATACGTCTCCATAACAGCAGGCGGCGCTAATCTGTATTGTTGCCCAAAAAAATGAAAACCGGCAGCTGATTGGACGAACGCGTCACGTGGGTCTGGTTTCTCCGGAAATTCAAAGCCAGACTGTCATGGCATCTTCGTTCAGAATACGATCTCATATTGTACTAAAATAGTTCACCGAAACGTGTTTCTGAATTTTTTTTTAGCGAGAAATAGGCCGTGCAGTTGCTGAATCTGTCTTCATTTCAGATCAACAAAGGTCAGTTTAAAAGATTTTTGTCAGATTTGGAGAGGCTTAGTCACGCTCATCCCACTCGTCATTTCCGGGTTAGCACTCCACCAATCAGATTGGTCATGGAGTCAGACTGCCCGCCCTATGATGCAATGTGTCAGGTCGGCCAAAATGAAGGCCGACAGCTCCTCGGACGGATGACGGCACGGAACACACCGAACAGACTCGAGTCACTGACCTCGCCAGACTGTCCGACAGCCGATAATCGGGTTGGCGTATCACTGCCTTAACCCTAACTTGTCATGACTATACCGAATGACACTTAATGACAGAAGCGTTATGTCATAAACGTTTATGACTTGTTTATGTTTATGACACGTTCATGACGGTGTCATGTCACTCTTATGTAGATACCTTCAAGTAAAGTGTAACCCTTTACTTTTAATGATGTTAAACAAAGGAAATGTTCTCCCCTCGTCTTAAAATGGTCAAACATCAATACAAGAGCAGCCTACTTCCTTGTTTACTGCTGCAATGAAACGCTTGGTTACGCTGTAACCTTGGTTCTCTGAGGAAAGACTATTTTTCCAGTCATATTTCTTAATTAAAGTTTTCTTTAAAATAGTTTTAAAATCTTGTCTCGTTGTCGTGAACCTAATCTCGTCTCGTCACACCCCTGTCTGTATCCACTTTTGTCTTCATGAAAGCTCAGGTTTTTCGGGTCGGCAGGTTATAAAAATGTAACCCTTGTGTTGTCTTCCCGTCGACCGTGCAACTTTTTGTTTTTCTGGGTCAAAATTTTAAATTCAAACTTATTTTTAACGTTTTTGGTCGACTTTTCGACACTTTTGTCACTTTTTCCGATGTTTTTGTCGATTTTTTTCAACGTTCTTTCATGAATTTATTTTCAAATGCTATAAAATTGAATAAAACAGTCAAATTCAATGAAAGTAGTGAACTGATCATTTATTGTACTTGTGAAGAGCATTGTATGGAACCATCCATGTTATTTTTTTGACAATTTGGTTGAAAGAAACCCAAAATTTCTGATATAGAAACTTTTGGAAAATGGGTCAAATTTGACCCGAGGACAACAGGAGGGTTAAGTTCTGGGTTCTTTAGATTTTTAGTAATTCATATCACCGCACAGCAGCTTTTAGGCATTTTTCTGTTGTTTGCTAGCAGACAGAATTGACGTCACACAACACAAATCATTGGGAAGCGGAGAATTGCTTTCCCCTCCGGTTGGGGCGGGACTTGAATGCGCTCTGTCTCTATATAGTGCACTATTTCCAGGATAGGAAAACGGTTTCGAACCCAGCTTCTCTCTCTGGCTCTCTCTCTGGCTCTCTCTCTCTCTCTCTCTCTCTCTCTCTCTCTCTCCGTCGGACCAATTTGAAAACTCTGCAGTCACAACAGCAGTGAGCTCTGCTACCGGAGGCAACAACAGTCTGCTCAGGTCACACAGTCAAACTGGGAGTTCAGCACTGTGCAACAGCAAATATCCCTGTGACCAAAGAGATCGCGCAGTGGGGGGAAAAGTGCTGGGAGAGCAGATAAAGGCGGAGGACACAGATAGAGGGCATGTTTCTTCTTCTTTTTTTTTTTTTGGACAGGAGAGGGGATACGGTTCAGTTGTGGGGAAGGTGACAGGAGCTCCCACTTAGGAACATATATTAGTTTTTCAGCCTCTAAGGGAGGATCGGTGACTCTGCATCCCTGACTTGAATTTGAAATGTTGACTTCATGCCCGTGCACTTCCTGTGAGTCAGACAGAGGCCTGGTCTGGTTAGAAAATTTGGGAAAACAGGCCAACGGTGTCTTTATGTATTTGCATAGAAGACGGAGCGAGGACGACATGTTTTTGTGTGAATACTGAGACAGTTACTTCTGCTTCCAGAGGAAACAAGTGTTGAACTATTTTACTAGAGGACAGTTAATGTTTTGTTACCCTTTGTTCAGTGTCAGTGAATGGCAGCAGTGATAGAAGTACTCAGAGCCTTCACTTAAGTAAAAGTACTAATACCACAATGTAAAAATACTCTGTTACAAGTAAAAGTCCTGCATTGAAAAAGTATGTGAGTGTCATCAGGAAAACCAATTAAAAGTACTCAGTGCAGAAAAATCCTCACATTTTAGAAACTGGAAACGATCCAAACAGTTGTTTGTTTAATGGTCTAATCATGTCAGCTGGACTTGTAGGCCATTATATTGTTGGCTAGTTTAAAGTGACAATATATAACTTTCAGTTTGTGTTGATTCTAGCGTCACTTTGGACAAAAGCTGTAGTGTTTTTACCTCACCTGCTGTCGTAAAGCTCTTTTCTTTACGGTGCTGTATTGCCCACTGTAGATTACTGAGTTAGCGTTACGAGGAGGTCATATAGTTGCGATGAATGTTTTGCTCAGACAGAAAATCATTCATTTACAATAAGAGAATACGTCACAGATGCATTGTTGCATTTCAAGTGTGCATACGGTAACTTAGCCTACTTTGGATGTATCGTGAGCTAAACCAGGTATCACTGTCTCTGGGTCACGAGCATTGACTATAAATATTAATGGACAGAGCATGTGTGACGTCACCCATTGGTTTGTGGAGATCTGCAATGAGTTGTTGAGTTTGCCGTTGTGTTGTCTTGGTTGCGGATGTGACGATTTTAGACGAGAGGGAGGAGTGAGGGAGGAGCCATAGACTGTTGAGCGGTATTTGACTGTGACGTTAGCTGAGAGTTGGCAACGCTGCTTACGCTCTACGTTACGTTACACACTTTCACTGGCAATCTGGATGCAACTGCTGCTGAATGCTAGCCTATATAATTCGAGGTAAGATTTACCTTCGCTAGGTTTTAAATTTATCTTTGTCCCACAGTTACATTACATATAAGACAGGCTGCGAACTGTCAATCGCATCATAGCCACGCCCTAAAACTCCCCCTGCTTTATTGTCGATTTTAAAATCAACGAGACCATAATTCAAAAAATGAACATCCTTCTGTGTTGCAGGAGACTTAAAACTAGCGATTGAGACCATAAACTCATTATGAAAATGTTTACTGAGGTAATAAATCAACTGAGAAGTGGATCACTTTCTCATAGACTTCTACAGAAACCGACCTCATTTTGCAACCGCACGTGTCGCCCCCTGCTGGAATTCAGATAGAATGCAGGTTTAAGGCACTTCCGCATTTGCAGTACTTCGCCGAAACGGATGCTTTGTCCATTAATATTATACAGTCTATGGTCACGAGCCAAAGCATTGAGAGATTGTTGTAGCAACCAACCTAATAACAACTTATGTAGTGCATTCCATGAAACCCACAGACGCTTTACACAAGTACAGGGGGACAAGGGAAAAGAAAATATTAGGCCAACACAAACACGGACTGAAAGGAATAAAACGTCCACGCTAAATGGAAGTAGGACCTAATTTAATGTCAGCTACTTTTATGAACGAAATAGACATATTACATACCTAAGGGCCAATTTGGGGATGGTTTTGAATCATTTACAATCCCGTAATTGCCTCCATCTGTTAAAAGCCAGACTGAGATTGAATCGGATTCTTGCCCGTCGTCTGTCACTTTCCCTTTTAGCTTTTAGTTGTTCTTTGTTTAATTTCCTTCTTTTCTTTGATGGTCCTGCCTCAGAATCAGCCATAAGATAACATAAGATAAGAAAGACTTTATTCATCCCACACTGGGGAAATTCCTGTGCTACAGCAGGTCAAAAGAAAATCATCATCAGAATAACACAAATACCCATTAAGTAGACATAGGAGAAAAAATATACATAAAGTAAGAGAAACAGAAGAAATAGGATTAGTTATAATAATAATAATAATAATAATAATAATAATAATAATAATAATAATAGTAATAAAACAAACATATTTACTAGTGCTGTCAGTTAACCGCGTTAACGGTGTTAACGCAAACCCATTTTAACGGCGTACATTTTTTTTTATCGCGAGATTAACGTTCTTTTTGGCCTAGCAAACTTTGGAGTTTTTTTCACATGCTGTTGCAACAACTAGTAACGTTAGAAAAACTACAACACCACACCGGATCTAGCTAGACCGGAAACAAAACAACAGGCACACCACACACACTTGTTTGGGCTTGCGAGCCGGCCAAGACGTCGAAATGGATGCCAAAAAGATTCTGAATGGAAAGTTTACTTTTAGAAAGTTGCCAAAATGTTCCATTGACAAGACCAAAGTGAACTGTGAGTTTGGTCGTTGTGAACTGAGCTATCATCGCAGCACGTCCAGTCTGAAATACCACTTGATGGCCAAGCACACAGCTGATACGAATTCTCCGCCCCCTCGTCAAAGCCAGGCGACAAAAGCACAAAGCAAGCCGATCCACTTTTCCATGTTGATAAGAGCATTAAAATGAGAAAAAATAATTGGACAAAAAGAAATCAAGGGACATTTAGAATAGATAAAAATGTGCGATTAATTGCGAGTCAACTATGACATTAATCCGATTAATCGCGATTAAGTATTTTAATCGTTTGACAGCACTAATATTTACGCAATAAACACCCTTATGTAAACACACAGTATATAAACACAGATATACAGATGAGTAAGGTGCGGATGAATAGAAAGAATAAGTACAACTTATAACTTCTAAAATAACATTAAAATACAATTAGGCCTCTATAAAGAAATCTCCAGCTTCCTTATACCTGGCTCAACTGGCTGGATACTAACACAGGCTTTTCTGGTGTAACAAAGAAATCTGTGACCCGTCAGAATGTGTGACTGTAGCGCCGTCTACCTGCCTCAAATCATTCTGTGACTGCGCGGGAAAAATGGAACCCGGGCAGAGGCATTAATAAAAACTATATAAAACTAGTCTTCTTTTCATTGTTAGTCTCATTTGCTGTTACAGGTCATTTATGATCATCAGATGGGACATCACACAGTTTCAGAAACATTTTAAAGTTACATAATGTCTAATTTATAATAACATATATTTTATAAACTACATGTGTTTTGTGTGCAAAAATCTTACATGTACAGCTGTCAGATTAATGTAGGATAGAAAAAAGTACAATATTTCTCTCTGAAATGTAGCGGAGTAGAAGTAGAAAGTGGCATGAAAAGAAAAGACCCAAGGAAAGTACTTCAACGTTTGTACTGCACTTGAGTTACATTCCACCACTCGTGAATGCTACTTGGATGAATAAATGCAGTGTGTGCAAGAACACCTGAAGGTGATGGACAAATAACAAGAATGAGAATATGATGAAATCCAAAACATTAAGTCTGCAAGACGCAGCTGTCCTGTAGCACTCTGCCTCCACCTTTACACATTCAGCTTTTCCTCCTCAGTCTGCAACATGAAAGCACAATTCGTCTTAAAAAATTAAGTCCTATAGGCAGCGGTCTAAGGTACGGTTTGATCCTGTTTGAGGATATCTCTTATCGCATCTTGTCGTCTGGGGATCTTTCATTCGTTCAACCTTTAGATTAGATTCAACTTTATTGTCATTGTGCAGAGTACACGTACAAAGACAACGAAATGCAGTTTGCAGACTGCCAAAAAAAAGAAAGAAAGTGCAATGCGATATACAAAGGAAAGACAGGTGGTGCATAGACAGGACAAGAAATATAGTGCAGTGTAGGCAGTAGTGTACAGTTGGTTTACAGAGGGTGGTTTAGAGTAATGTAAATTAAATATAAGTATGTGCAGTGTATTAGCAGTTACCTTATAAGAGCAGAATAAATATGGCTATGTAATTTGAACAATGTATGAACGTGTACAGATATGGATATTTATCCTCGAAAGAGCATTGAGGGGGCGACCTTCATTTTCAACAGACCAAACGACAACGCAGGAAACACAATCCTAAAGAAATGTAAAAAGACAATACAACTTTACGAATTTGGAAAATTATTTGATAAATGAATTAGAATAATAATAAGGATGCAAAATAAAAGGGCAACGATGTAAAGCAATTACAAGTAGGACGTTTGCAGGAGTAAACACAATTGTCTAAATTGTCCAAGATGCACAATTGAGTTGATTATAAGAAAGTGCTGTAATTTGTTTCAGGAGTCGGGTGCATTAAAACTAAAAGCTTTTTTTCCAATGATCCATCACATGATGTGAAAGAGTCAGAAGTCTTTGTAATGAGACTCTCTCTCTCTCTCTCTCTCTCTCTCTCTGTCTCTCTGTCTCTCTTTCTCTCTCTCTCTCCCCCTTTTCCTCTCTGCACAACACATTCTCACTCTCCCATCGCATAAAATACGGACGCTTGGTCATGTGCCTTTGCCGTTTGTTATTCAGGCTAAAAGTCTCTGTCACTTTTTGACGCTCTGGGTTGGGACGTGCGTTTAACTGACATCCGGCACAAGAATGGGACAGTTGGGTTTAGGAAAAGATGGTGGGTGGGGTTATAAAATGTATGTTTCAGTGACACGCGGGGACAGGAGAAGGGGGAAGGGGACAGGAACCCCACGGTCTCCTGGGTGAAAGTCCTGTGATTTTGACCCATCCATCCCCCCCCAACCAACCTCCTTACGCGGCATTTCATACTACTCGCTACCATTGTCTTTCTTAATACTACGTCATCTTACAGCGCCGCGGTCGAGCTGCTGCTCTGCCCGGTGCGTTCGATACAGACACTAAAGCTCACCCATTTTCTTAAAACTGTAAACACATTACCTCAACAATTTGAGAACACAGTGTCCAGGGCATGTAGTTCCAGAAAACCAATGTTTATTTCATACAGTAAACACATATAGTGCCCATATTATGAAAAAATCACTTTTCCTGGGATTTGGGGTGTTATTTTTTGTCTCTGGTGCTTCCACACTCATACAAACTTGGAACTTGTTTTGAGTGAGTGAATGTGCGAGTGAATGTGGCCTGCCTTCAGTCTCCAAGTGAGCTGTTCAAAATCTGCACGGCTTTCTACGTCACTAGCCGAGACGAGTCGTTTTCAATGGCAAATCACTCCTACAACACACACTAGTTCACCATAATCTACAAAAGAACTACTTCCATGTCCCTGTTCTGCAGGTATTCCACGCAAAGTTGGAAGTGCGCCCTCGTTTAGAAGAAGTCTCCCAGCTAATCCTGCCTTGTACTACTGACGTTAGAGAAATAGCTAGCTAGCTGATGTGATCCTTACCTAGCTACTGCGCATGTGCGACTCCCTACAAAGATAGAACAGCAGTGAGATGCCTCACTCTGTAGCTAAAACAGAGAGCTCAACACACAGGGTGAAAAGAGGAGTTGCAGCAATGTGCAGTACAACAAAAATATGGTGTTTTTTGAAAATTGTAAACCTATGTAAACCTATTCTGGTTCAACCTCAAATTACAATTATGAACCTGAAAATGAGCATAATATGGGCACTTTAAGTATATCACAACTTGTACAGTGAATATCTTGTACACTGCTAGTAGTGCAAGTACTACAATATTGAATGTCTGTATACTGCATTACTGTAGGCACCTAGAAGAATACAGTAGTCCAACTGCAAAAGGCCAAAGAACAAAGAAAACTAAATTAAAAGCACATGACAGCCAGACTAAAAAGTATTGTGAAACCGCAAAAATCAAAGTCAATGAAAGATTTATTTTGCCTCAGCATCACGTCTACGATTGGTTTGATCACCTCAGTAGAAACGCGTGTACAATTTTGAGTTGTCGTGAGTAAACGATGACAACTGTGTTGTGTAGTTGTGTTGAACTTTTGCTGCCCGCGTTAACCATTTGGCAACACAAGTGCTTGTGTTTTAGCGAGTGAGAATGTGTTTAGGGTTTTTCCAAAAGAGTGATTGATTCGACAGATGGGTTTAGGCCACTGAGCCTTCTCCTTTGGTATCCGAGAATGGGGTTTAGTGTTGTAGCAATTCAGAAAAGCTGCAACACACCAGTCATCATTTTTGCTTTAATGGAAACTCAACTCCTGGCATCGGCTCCTGGCGTTCTTTGGAAGAAGGAAATAACGAGAGTAACAGGTGTTCTCTTCAAGTGCTTAGAGAGTGGGTAGAGACTTTAAAGTAGTAAGACACTTTAAAACTTGAGAATGTTACGGTTTCCCCAGCTGCCAGATCCCGCTTTAACCCCTGCTTTTAAATCCTTAAATGTGGCCTGCAGCAGAAGTTGGATTGAGAGTCTTTGCTAATAACAGTACATGTTAATAAAACATTTATTTATTTGCTGTTGTCAATAAAACATAATGACACGTCTCCTCCGAGGTGCTCTGGTGATGTGCAGCGCTGTCGCTGCATGAAGATCCAGTACATCTGCAGCGCATCAGCATTCCCCTCCACCGCCTGTCCTCCATGTTTGATCCAGTCCAGCGTTAGTGCCTCAGTGTATTGACTCAGTGATCAGTCAGCTGTTTAAAGTGTGTACAGCCGAGGCCGTCGGCGCACAGCGGGCGTCCCCCGGCTTCATTCCCTTAAGTGTTTGTTTAAGGGATTAAGTTGAGCGAGCACTGGGGACCATTATACACAGTAGATAGACAGGCTAACAGGCCATGCTGATGATGGTGCACGCACGCACGCACGTACGCACGCACGCACGCACGCACACACACACACACACACACACACACACACACAGTGCGTTTCACTATCTTTGTGGGGACCCGTCATTGACATAATGCATTCCCTAGCCCCTTACCCTAACCTTAACCATCACAACTAAATGGCTAACCTTGACCCTTACCCTCACCCTAACCATAACCTAATTCTAACCCTAATCCTAAAACCAAGTCTTAACCCTCAAACAGCACTTTAAAGTTGTGGGGTCCAGCATTTTGGCCCCACAAAACTGTATTCCTGGTTTATGGACCCCACGAATATAGTTAAACAAGAACACACACACACACACACACACACACACACACACACAGGATCAAGGTCGCAATGAACCTGCTGCAGGGCCCTGGGCCACTATTGGCCCCCTGTTCCTCATGTCAGTTAATAATGGGCTTTTAGGGGCCTTTTCACACCTGAAAGTCTGAACCAAGGTCCGGACCAAGGTTCATGTTTTTGGTACATTGTTACATTTGATCCGGTTAGTTTTGGTTTCGACATAACTACTTCCTGTCGTCATCACATACGTGAGCCGCCTCTCCCGATACTTGTAATTGATTGGTTTGTAGACGTAGACGGTATGGCTGGGAATCACCAGAGGCCCCACGATACGATATTATCACTATACTTATGATGTCACGATACGATATTATTGCGATTTTAAACGTATTGCGATATTTTGTTATATTTTGCAATTCATCACCCATTTTCCAACTTCAAATGATGTCCCCAAAGCAAAACTTTGTCAACATCTGTTTTGTCTCAAAAACAAAATGTCTCTGGTTTGTTTGTTCAATTAACTTTGCGAGAACAAGTTTTTCCAGAGAGAGCTTTAGTTTGAAAATCTCTGAACTTTTCAGAAAGGCGCTGATGTCGTCACTGTCACGTCTTTTAAGGCAACCGATCGTATATTCGATGGGGCAGGACCAAGGTTATTATAGTTTTGCATTTTTCATTAGTTTTTATTTTTATTTCGTTTTGACTTTTTGTTTTCAAATTCAGTTTAGTTTTAATTAGTTTTTAAAGTGGGTTTGCTAGTTTAGTTTATTTTTTATTTTTTGAAAATGCTTAGTTTTAGTTTAGTTTTTATTAGTTTTAGTCTTTTTTTGTAATATGGGTTATTTGTCGGGGGATTCAAAAAGGTCAGAAAAAGTATTGTGTAATAATAACTCAACAAAAACATCATACAATTTTAGAAATATGTATTCACAATGTATTCAACAATAACACCAGTACATAAAATGTAGCCTACATGTGGTCATAAATATGTAAACAGTCTACACAAGATGCAGTATGTGCAAAATGTGTAAGTGACGTGTTCCAGGAAAAAACCTAAATAGCCAACAGACTAAAGAAGACATGAACAGGTGTTTTCAACTTTGGTTCGAGTAAAGTGGCGAACTTTTTGAAGTCAATCGAGTCACACAGTTGTGTAGACATCCCAGTATCAATACACATTAACCCACGCTTCCTCCCGCTTTTGGTGTTCCTGCGTATGTACTAACCAGCAGCTATCGGGTCGCCGGTGAAAGCCCTCCTGTAGTGTTCTCTGTCATGCTGCCTGGCCCTGTATCCATACATCCATGCCCGTAACGTTACCGGGGTTAGCTTCTGTTTCTTTCTTTGAAAGGGGGTTTTGCGTTCTCCTTAAGGTAAGCTAGGTTAGCCTCCTAGCTTGTGTGCGCTTCTCAAATGTACTTTGAAATTCGTGGGATTTTTCCCTGTAATAAATTGACCACATATTTTACCACCTTCCACTGCAAGGCGCTTTTATCTGACACAGTCATAATCAAATAGGACTGCTGCTTTCTTCCGACTTTCGGTACCGCTATGATGCCAGGCGAGGGACACGGACTATGTTGTGTTCAATTTGACGTGGAATGTCGGAATTTCTGGGTTCCCAGTCGGAAACTATACATGTCCACGGGAAATGTCATGGTCGGAGAGATATAACGTTATTTGCTCTATGAAAGATCAACAAAGATGAAAAATAAGGACATTTACTCGATTATTTTATTTTAGTTTTGCAAACAGACATTACAGTTTTAGTTTAGTTATGGTTTTTTTGTAATGCCTTGTTTTTATTTTTATTTCAGTTAACGACAATGTTTTTTCCCACCTAGTTTTCGTTATTTTGTTCGTTTTCGTTAACGATTATAACCTTGGGCAGGACTCGTCACCCTGATAACCAAGCAAATGGAGAGGAAGCTTGTTCTGGCCGTATCTGTCTCAGGCCCCCAGGAAGTTTCACATAGCAGCCAAACAGTGGAATTACAACTTCCATTTCTGTCACATGTAACCCTCTGGCCTTAAAAGTATTTTTCCCTTAGGGTTATGCGCCACTCAGCAACTCTAATCGGAATGAACATGGCTCCGCCTCAAGCACTGTATCCAGGTTTTATTATACACCCATGGTCTGTCTATCCAGAGCTGTCAGACACAAACAAAGACAGAAAAGTAAAGTCTGCTCCTTACAAACCTTTTTAAAACCTACAGGATTGTGTAAAAAAATCAACTTTTCAAGTTTTCACCCAAAAACAACAGCTATGAGTAGCTTTAAATTGTAGAATTTCAACTCCCTGATTCCCAGAATAAACCCTGAGATCACATCAATAATATCCTGAGAAAAAGATATCCTAAGTAGGCTACTAAAGAAATGGAGAAACATTTTCTCACTGTGTTAAGTTTGATTAGCGTCCAGCAGCACACACATTACATAATTTCCTGTCCGTGTAAAACAGTGAAGCACATCAATTTCTTGTATGTTAACAAAAACAAAACAGAATAGCATGACAACTGGTGTGTAGTAGATACTGTATGTTATTAGTATGGAATTTAATACAACAAAACACACTGGTAACACTCAATGCCATGCAAAGCACACAATTCTGAATGTGTACAAGCTCCTGAACGCAAACCAAAACACATGCAATCTTATAGCTACTCTGTGACTCCCAAAGTAACTAAATAAACAATGCAATCATGTCTGGAAGTATAAAGAGCTTTATACACATAATAAAACAAACACACAGGCACGCACGCACGCACACACACAGCATAAATAGCTTGCGAGCACACTTAAAGATGGTAATCTTTTTAATTGCTCAAGCTGTTGACTTGTGGCACACACATTAGTGAAGTGCCATCATGTTTATCATTGTTCTTGCCCCCTGGTTGTTGAACAGCGTAAATTGATATCTGCTGTTGCTCCCAATTCATTAGTGCTCAATATATTATCACATTGCTATTCACTGCATCTGAGTCACAACAATTTATTACAGCGTGTACAAGGAGCTCTGACATCAACCACGAGGAGATACCAGCTGTGTTCGACGGAGACGAAGGAAGCGACATTGTTATTACTCTGAAAAATGCAGTGTTTATGACTTTAAATAAGAGACTGAATGAATGTCAGGTGCACGATGTAACTCTGTTGTTAATGTTGTAAAGTTAGAAAGCAGTCACTTGAAAAACTCCAAAATGTTGACTTTTCAGAAAGTGTCAGCGTTGAAATGTGAAAATGTAATTAGTTACTCATTAGATATTACTTTCATTTATTGTATTGCTTTACTTTAACTCCTAAACAGCACCAGTTATAGATATTAGATCACTTTATATCACGCAAATTACTTTCCTTACACATCACCGCTCCGTCAGACGTTTCTTTAAACTAACTCCAAATCCTTAACAACCACGTCACATATTCCGTATTTATTTTTCACATATTCTGTGTTAACGTGTAAATATGAAGACTTTAGAGACCCACTGGTTTAACAAGCAATTATTTCCCTGTTATTTACAGACCATAAACATCCAGTTTGGTTTGTTGTCCCATCCTCGTAGTAAAGCTGCAGGGTTCACACACCCTCCAGCTAAGAACAGCCAACATGCAAATTCAATAACATTGTTCTGCATTTCACCTTACAGGCCAGGTCCACCTGCCTTCACTCCCTGCACCAAGCTGACATTTACAGTAGGGATTAGTTCAACTAATAAAAAAAAAACAAAAAAAACTATGATTTGATTGGAAGAATATATCAACATATTAACATTAAATCAACTGTAACACCTAAGGGACCGTTCGGTATTTATGGAATGGGCCACTGGAGTAAAATAGGGGAGGGTCATGTCTTTTTATTCTTTGTTGAGGGGAGGGTCACCCAACATTTTTTAGTCTGGGGGGGGGGGGGTCACCCAACTTTTTTTAGTCTGAGGTGGGTCACCCAACTTTTGTATTCATCAAAACATTTATTAGCATATTTTTCCATGTAGCTCTTAGTCTCGGCCCTCCTTCGCTACCAGATAGGTCTGACCCATGAGTTTGCTGGGGGGCAGGGGCATTGCCCACCTTGTGGGTAAATGCATTGTTTAAAAAATTAGTGGAATAATTACATCTGGCATGACCAGATATTTTATAAATATCTTAAATAACACAAAACAACTAAATGGTGGTAGGTAATACATCAGATTTCATATACTACTTTAGTAAAAAAGAAATTACTGTTGCACTAGTCTAGACATCTTGCAGTGCCAACCTTGCAATAAAGGTTTCCTAAATGTCATATATATAATAATATAATACAATATACTTTGATGTCAGCTTACTAATTGATTGCAGGTTTTGTGTAGATTTGGACTTTTATACGTTTATTCCACTTTGTTTAAACGATGAAGTGGAGAGGCCTCGTTCACCTGTTTGGAGCTGGCTGGTGAATGTGATGCTCGTATCGGCCTTGCTGGATACACTGTGACTCTGTTTGTGGATCTACTGTTCGCTGTGGATTACTTTTTTTTCCGTGTCATTGGATTACGGCAAAACACTGATTTTTTTTCTTAACGTGTCTTAACGTTTTATGGTGGGACTGCGCTTGGTTTCTGCGTTTGGAGAGGCATCTCAACAGACTGTAGGTCCAACACTGATTGTTCACTGTTACATTTTAGTTGAATTTAAGTGTCGGGGCATTCCGCCACCGTCTGTCTATTGTGTTCCAAGACAGCCGTGCCACGATTGGATTTCATAAGGGTGAATTGTTAAATTGTTACAATGTAATTTAAAATCTGCTTTAAAAATAAACATATATGTTTTGGAATATAATGTTCAGCTTCGGCAGCTTTACCTATGTGCTAAAATATACAATGACTGAGGAAGCCTAGTGACGAGTCCATAGCAACCACTGTTGAATTGGTTATATCCCAGTGTCCTTTGCTGAATGGTCTCAATGTTTTATTGTTTTATTTCATGTGAATACTAGTTCACTAGAGGAGTAACTTAGTATGTGAAGTAATGCAGTAATGCAGGAAGTGTGCATTTAGTTTCCATGCTTATTGTGTTTCCACAACAATGTTAGTGAGTAAATCTACCACACAGTTCTGAAATGGCCACCACACCATAACAGAGGAGTATGATGTCTAAGATCAGAAAGCAGAGGTTCACTCATCTATGTCATGGCTATAAAAAATCAAAGGGCATCTTTACATCTTTAGTAAGTGCATACTAACACAGAAGGCATCCATAAATTGCTGGGGAGGGTCATGTATCTTTTTCAAATAATTTTGGAGGGTCATAGAAAAATTATTAGTGGCGAGGGGAGGGTCAAATCTTTTTAGCCTAAAGGTTCCAAAACTCCTCCGGTGGCCCCTGAAATAAATAACGAACAGTCCCTAAACACTATGTGTTGCAGGTATGCAAGAGTAAAAACTAGTGAGCAAGCAAGCACAGAAGTAAGCAAGTAATGGTAGGGAGGCAAAATGTTGCCACACGGCTAACTTTAGCGAAGCATGAGGATTTAACAGTTGTTTTTCTGTTATCTCCAACTCTGGCAGTGGCCGTGGTGTCTGGAAAAGTCAAGCTGCAGGCTACCGGTAAGCAACGCCGTGTCTTCTATAGCTACAGAGTGTTGCAAGTCTCAGACCGGGACTCCCGGTGTTTGAACACTTTTGAGTTAAATACAGCCACACGTTAGACCAGTTAGCTTCCCAGTGTTTGAACACTTTTGAGTTAAATACAGCCACACGTTAGACCAGTTAGCTTTAAGATTGTAACTGTGTTTAAGCTAGCTATTAGCCAAAGGTAGGTTAACGTAACAGACTAGCTACAGACTGTTGCAAGTCCCAGCCCGGGACTCCCTGTGTTTTAACCCTTTCAAGTGAAATACAGCCACACGATAGACCGTTTAGCTTAGCGGTTTTTAACTGTGTTTAAGCTTTTAGCCAAGTGTAGCGCTAACTTGCATCACAAGCAGTGATGCGCAATGTGGGATCGGGTGCGGTATTGGAGTAGTTTTATGAGTACATGAGTACAGTATCAGACCCGATACCTCGAATCCAACCTGCATTCATTTGCTGCGTGTCATCCTCTCTCTCCTTCCTCTTTCCGTTCTATCTGCTATCACTTTCAAATAGAAATAAAGAAGCCCAAAAAACACCTTCACGTCTTTAAAGAACGCCGACGATGGTCGGTATGGATCATCCTGATCCCAACGACCCCACAGAGTTTAAATAGCTGGGTTTCCCTACCATTCAGTCAGAACTGAAGAAGTCTCTCTGAAGAGTGACGAAACTTCTTTGAAGCACTTTTAACCAAGTCCAGTTGCCCTTGAGTGTAACCCTTCCCTGGATCATAGTTGAACATGTGATTTTAAAACCATGTTCATTAATGTGCAACCAACAGCCTCCACTCGTTTAGTTTTACCAGATGTTGAACCTGCTGGATGACTATGACCGGGATGACTGCAGAACCTTGTTCACCTATCACATACTGCATGGACTTGAGTGTCCACATACCTTTAACCAAATAGTGTATTGTACTTTAGAGTCCTGCAGTGAGAACTTTAAAGCTGAGTCAGCTGCACGGAAAGTTCTTGACAGTGAGCGCAGTGAGTTTGGATGATGGACAGCTTACCTGACACACATCTGAATGGTCCCGATGCAGTGATCTCACCACTCTGACTCCACGACAGGCGAGAACAATCTCTGAGGATTGCGGTCATTTGACTTTCATCTAAATAACGTGACCTTCTGCTGAGAGAGAAATGTCCAAAACAAGCTCTGCAAATATATTTCGGTGTCGGAGGATATTAGGTTTTTGCTGTTTGGTTACTGTATTTTAACTTCGTAATGTTCCTGTTCCTCCTCTTCTTTCTTGTACTGAACAAACTTGCACAGAACAAATGACTCAGGTTAAATTTCAGTTTCGTTTCTGTGCTGAATTTTTTATTGAGGACATACAGTATGTGTGCTGCACAAGGTGCTGCACTTAAAGTTTGCATGAGTGTGAATGTTAGAAACGCAAATTATATTCAGCATTGTTCAGTAATTTGGAGAAAACATGATGGAAATTGATCAAAACGATGCCAATATTTAACTTTAGAGAAGCATTACTTTTTGCATGTTTAGCCCACTTAGTATTACATACAGTTTACACATCTGCAGATCAAACTGTGCTTTAGTCAGCTTTTCCAATAAACCATGGCAGATGATTTCTCGAGACCGTCCTCTCCCGAAAAACGCTTCTATAGGTCGTTTTATTCAAGCAGCAATTACGACTCATATTAACGTTTATAGTGGCAGTGCCCTCTAGTGGCCGTAGTAATTGTTAGGGGAACAAGGTGACAAAGCGCCAACAGCACCATATTCCACATAAAGAGTCCGGTTTGAGTGGTGGATGGGTCAAACAAACACACAGAACTGTCCCGTTTGAAAATAAAAGTTAAAGGCTATGTGTTTTTTTCACTTTACGGAATAAACGGAACTACATCAAACCACCAATCTTTTCTAAACTTCACTAAGTAGTTTTTGTGCCTAAACGTAACCAAACTGCGACCGTTTCACAATGTTAAAGACGTGTTTAAAACCGTGACCGTTACGTTCTGTTGCTTAGATATGAAAACGGAAAACGCTCCTGTTGGTCGTATTAAGAGGGTAGGAATAAACAACCTATATCGTCATATGGTTTGGAAGACTTGTTGGATTTCTCCCATTATTATAATTATAATGAATTATAATTACGTTTCACAATTGCGTCCACTAAACAGAGGACAACATCAGAACTACAAGCAACAGCTTCAACGTTCAATTTTATTATCCAAAATATCTCTTAAAGGACATTTATTTTTGCACTGTAATGTCCTGCGGAGTGCCTTGGATTGTTTTTGAAAGAGAAAAGCATTTCTAAATTTTTTGAATTGAGACCACTTTCCACCCATGCAATGCGCCCTTCACAGGATGAAAATAACACAGTCCAAAGAGGAAATCAATCGCGGCAAAACATACGGGTGATGATTATATTCCTTTGATACACCTGATTCAGCAGATCCACATCAGATTTTAGCCCTTGGGAGGGCTTCAAATGGCGTTTTTCATACGAGCCAAAATGGACAAAAATAGAAAGGGAGTTGATTGCCTCCATTACAGCTCCAGTAATCTGCTGTAATTGGGTCCAATCTGGGAGTTCCTCGACTCTCTTCACTGCCAAATCCTTTTTTCAGTAGACGGGGGTGGGGGGTGGAGGGTGGAGGGGGGGAGTGATGAAATGTGTCCACTGGAAACGTCTAGCTGAAAACCATCAACCGACAGTCGTTAACGCACTTTAAAAGCTTTTGTAACTGTAATTTTTTATTTTGATTGCAGGTTTATGTGCTGACAAAATGTGACAAGCTGTAGGAAAAAAATAAATAAAAAATCCAAAGTACATGTCCGTCAATCAGAAAGTGAAGGTTGTGTTCGTAAGCCTGAGTCGTTGACAGCTCTCGGAGCGCTGTGACCGGCAGACGGTCATTACCACAATTGCTGCCAGCTGGAGAAATTACAGCTTCCGTTGATGTAAAACTTTACCTTTTGAATTTAAAAGTCCGTGTAGTTCCACGTGTGAAAGTGTGAATTCAGAAGTGCCATTTAAAGTATCAAAACACATGCAGAATCTGTCCTCATTAAAAAATACAAAGCATTTTGGGGTTTTTTTGTGTTGATTTCAACACAGTCAGCAGAGTTCTTTGAGCAGCATCTAGTGGCCAATACACAAACTGCAGTTTAAAGGAACACGCCGACTTATTGGGACTTTGTCTTATTCACCGTATCCCCCAGAGTTAGATAAGTCCATACATACCCTTCTCATCTCCGTGCGTGTCGTAACTCTGTCTGACACACCCACCGCTAGCCTAGCTTAGCCCAGATCCTGGAGGTAACCGGCTCCAACTAGCCTACTGCTCCCAATAAGTGACAAAATAACGCCAACATGTTCCTATTCCTATATACACAGCCATCTTCTAACCGTATACATACTGGGAACTATATTCTCAGAAGGCGAAGCAGCTGCTACTTGGGCGGAGTGATTAGCGCAACACCTGAAAAGCACCGTTGTTACTTTCTGCTCCTCACCGCGGGGCTTCTCAGGTGCTGCGAGCAAATCACTCCGCCCATAACAGCAGCAACAGGCGAACCAGCTTTAAAAGTGATAGGGAGAGTTTCAGTGTGTTCAACTGTTAATACAAACGTAATTTGTATTAATTCGCAATTATATTCAATGGTGTGGAGAAATACTTTTTGATACGTAAGATTTAACCAACCAAGTTTAAACTTTAGCTAACAGCGGGATTTTGTGTGTGTGTGTGTGTGTGTGTGTGTGTGTGTGTGTTTGTGTGTGTGTGTGTGTGTGTGTGTGTGTGTTTCAGGGCCGTAAACCTGGTTACTTCTCCTTCCTGGATCCGTTTTCTCCAGCTGTCTGGCTCTTCATGCTGTTGGCCTACCTCGCCGTCAGCTGCGTCCTCTTCCTCGCCGCCAGGTAACACACCTGCCTCTGTATGTGTGTGGGTGTGTGTGTGTGTGTGTGTGTGTGTGTGTGTGTGTGTGTGGGTGTGTGTTTGTGTGTGTGTGTGTGTGTGTGTGTGTGTCAGCTGCAACATGTATTTTAGTCACACGTGTAGGTCTCTCTGCCCCTTTTCTCTCTCTCTTTCTGCCTGTAATTTGGTCGTTCACACAAACAAAATATCTCACACTCCAGTCGAGTTATTATGTTGTTGTCTTTTGTGTCTAAATGTCTTTGCCTCTTTTGCCCTTTGTTGTTTCCTACCTCAACAGTTTGACTCTGTTTATATGAAACATATTTTAAGAACAATCTTTGTTCTTTGATACAATAATCTTAATAAAAGGTGCACTTAGTGGCGGAGTATGAGTTCTTTTGTAAAAGCCCTACAATGGTGCAGTCAATATACCATTAAAATGCGCTGCTCTGATTCGGAGTGTAAAAGATTTGAAATTGTTATGGAGTCTATGCATGAAGTCACCATGAACACTAGCGTAGCTCAGTGTGGCCTTGCTGTTATTTATTTGGTGCTGGTTATAAGAAAATGTTTAATGTCCCCCCTCCAGGCTCAGCCCCTATGAATGGTACAACCCTCACCCGTGTCTTCGGGAGCGGCCGGACGTCCTCGTGAACCAGTACACCCTGGGGAACAGTCTGTGGTTCCCGGTGGGCGGCTTCATGCAGCAGGGCTCCGAGATCATGCCCCGGGCTCTGTCCACCCGCTGCGTCAGCGGAGTCTGGTTCGTACATCGTATAAACGCTCATTTTAATCAATACTGGGGTTTGCACCCATAAATCCCTAAAGTGTATTTTATCTCATTTCTTCCGACTTATTGCATGTGTGTAAGTGCTGTCTAAACACTTGTTTCACATAGTTTTATGCACATTTTGAAGAATCTCTATTAGAAAAGCTGAATGACAACGGCAAAATTCGATAAAACTTCCTAACGTGTTTTTGTCTCGGGACAGCATGATGCTACATCTACACTACTAGACAGTGTTGTAATGTAACGAAGTACAAATACTTCACTACTGTACTTAAGTAGAATTTTCACGTATCTGTACTTTACTTTGTTATTTATATTTCCGGAAACTTTTACTTTTACTCCACTACAGTTTCTAAATAAAATGTACACTTTTACTCCACTACATTTCCCCTAAGCATCTTAGTTACTCGTTACTACAAAATAAAATCAGAAGTAATTTGTTACACACAAAAAAGCAGGTTGGGCGAATCATTGCTCCTAAATTGCTAAAGATAAAGTTAAAGATAATGCACACTCCCTTCCAATTGGTGACCTAATGCCTGTTTGTTGCCAAGCGGCAAAAAAATAAAAAAACATAGGCCAAAACTAAAGAAGAAGAGGAGGAAGCAGAATGACTGATAGTGTCATGGAAGCACCTGGTGCAGGCTCTGCCGCCATGGTAACAGACGATGATCACCCCGACGACAGTGGTGATGAAGATAACATTACACACCATTGGCCCCAAGTTCATAATCAAAGTTTTTTTAATTTTTACTTTTACTTCTAATACTTAAGTACATTTAATATCAGAAAATTACGTTTGATACTTAAGTACAGTAAATATTAGATACTTTAAGACTTTTATTCAAGTACTATTCTAAAAGGATACTTTTACTTCTACCAAAGTCATTTTCTGGTAAGATACTTGTACTTTTACTCAAGTATTGCTTTCAAGTACTTTATACAAGACTGCTTGTACATGTACGTTTTGGTTTAAAAACGAATACCTTTTGCTACGTTTACGCCTTGTCGTCCACACTTTCTCCGCCGTTTACGAGCCCCTAAAATGGAGACATTTGGAAACACTGCTGACCCCGTTTTGGTTTGAAACCCCCAGGGTTGCTTTATAGTCTGGACGGGCACAAACGGAGACCTTATCGGTTTCGGTAGGCTTACATGCCTCTCAGTAACTGCATTCTGCATTTTCAACGTATACATCCATAATTTTCTAACCGCAAAGTAACGTCAGGCAATCTGCTTCCTGTTACTCCGGCACGCACATGCCCAGTGAGTGTGAATGGTCATGTGATATGCGCTGTCAGACGTTAATACGGACGGGGATTAGTTCTGCTACAGGAGCTATAACTCTTTAGCCTCGTGAAATTGTCCTGATCTCGCGAGTTCCAGTTTTCCACTCGCAGATCAGTCTGGCATCTTGAGACAGAGAAAATTTGGAGCCATTCGCCAAACGATCGACCAATCAGCGTTGGCTTTGAGGCGGGTTTACGTGTGACGCAACGAGAAGCGACTGTTCATTCTAAACAACGTGGCGGCTTCCACGGATGAGATGAGCGTAGCTATCGCGCAAGTTTTATCCAAATTAGAAAGTATTCCTTCATCGAAAGAAGAGCAAAAAACGGCACTGGAGGCTTTTCTCGGAAGAAAAGATGTTTTTGCTCTTCTCCCGACTGCTTTCGGCAAGAGTTTGATATATCGTTGATCTGATTGGTTGATTTGGCCCGTCTATCACCAACATAGGTGGTGATAGACAGATGGTTTATCCAATCAGCTAACCAGTATTTTCGCCCCTTCCCAAAAGTTCTCCAACGGAAAGTTCCCAGATGGATATGCCGAGCAAATGCGAAGCAATCCATCTGGCGGAGTCAGGTTAACAACTCTTGTGTGGACAGATTATTTGTACGTATCAGTGTAGATGTAACATGGCCAATACTAGTTTACATGAAAGAACAATTAAAACTACCCAATTGAACCAAATTCCTAAGGACTTCTCTCCATTTTTCTATCATAGACGGGATAGATTACCGTTACAATTTGTTTTGTTTCTGGTTAGCAATGTCTACTTCTTCTGCTTTGTGTACTGGTGGATTACAGCCATGTGTAGCCAATAGCGCCAACTTCTGAACCAAAATATGCTCCGGCCTAGTTTTTTTTTTCACTCCAAACCAGTTGATTGAAATGCAACTAATTTGCATTTTAAAAAGTCGGCGTTAAAATTCACTTGACAATTGAATGGAAACACGGCCACTTACTTACATGTTACTTCGCTTCATTTCCGTTTACCTACGTGACGCTGAACGTGACGTTCTGAAGTTTAGATGAAGATTGTGTTTTGGGTTAAAATCAGACGTTACTCCACATCCTGAAGGTTACGCATGTGACGCAACGTAACCCCGTGAACATGTTCGTTAAGTTAAAAAACAGCTCACCATTTACTTTTAGTTTCAAACGAGACTCGAACACCACTCTCCCGGGTGAAAATCCTGTGCTTGTTTGACCCAACCGCCACCCCGACCTACATACTCATGTGGGAATTTGGTGCTCTTATGTTTCGTCAGAGACGGTTTAGAACCGAGGCATCCCAACTCAGAGTAGTTTCCCGTATCTGTGCCACACCTCTTTAGGAGACTAGCGGCAGGTCCGAGTGTATTGATTCCAATGGGAGAAGTGAACGTGAACACAGATTATGAGCGATCCTTTCCCCCCATGGTCACCAAAGTATATATTGGCGCCATTTCTCACAAGCCACATATCTCCAGAACATTCTGACACTAAAATGGCAATTTTCAGACGGACACATCAGGAGAAAATTAACTTTGTTTGCGAGATCTGGCAACAAAGAGAAGCTAACTTCAGCCAATGTTCGTGAAGGCCCGAACAAAAAAAATCTCCGTAATGCTAAATGTCTTTTAGCTGTGTAATCATCTAACGTTAACAAAAGAACATACATTATTCAAATATAACTTTTCATTCATCCACATGATGTTCACTACATGTTCAGATGAGGCCACGCCCTTTTAGGAGACAGGAAGTGTGTACCGTTTCATACCATTGGCGCTGCTTGAAATGCGCTATCTTTAGTATCTTTTGTTTCATCAACCTTACTTCCTGCTTTGCTCCCGTCATAACTACTACAGCCAACAGAGGGCACCGCCACTAGAAACGTGAATATAAAGGACTTGCTTTGAACTACATGATTGCATGCAGGGTACATGGCAACCACGTTCTGTTAGAGCGTTGGTTGTGCACGTCCATGGAAATGAACATTCTTGATTGCTGCGCTCTATCGCTCTCATCTCGCAAAAATCAAACTACGTAGACAAATCTTCTTAACATCAGTTAAACATTTCAATAAATGTCCTGATAGTCTCAAACGGTCCTGGTTATTTATGAAAAGGAGATTGTGCGGCACATGCATATTTGAAGCCAATAAGAGGCTTTGAGACGATGATAAATGTAGAAAAATGCAGTTTCTGGCCCGGGACTGAAATAAAATAGATACGCAGCCTAATGAGATCACTCAGGTTATATCTGTAGCTTCTTTGAAATCTCACAACTTTCTTTTCCAAGGGAAGATTCACTGAATATTTAATGTTCCGTCTGGTTTTATCTCTTAGGTTTTATCTACTTTTTATAGCATTTTGTTTTCCCTATATGTTTTATCATTTAATTTTTTGAATTAACTCGTATTTGCTCTTATTCCTCATTTTTCTTTTTCACACTTTGTAGCTCGCAGCGGCTTGTGTTTAAATTACAATCTAGTTCATCCTCTCCTCTCTTCTCTCTCCTCTCTCTCATCTCCTCTTTCTCCTCTCCTCTCCTCTCCTCTCTTCTCTCTCCTCTCTCTCCTCTCCTCTCCTCTCCTCTCCTCTCCTCTCTTCTCTCTCCTCTCTCTCCTCTCCTCTCTTCTCTCTCCTCTCTCTCCTCTCCTCTCCTCTCCTCTCTCTTTTTATTAGAAATTAAACTACCCAACAATATAACAATAATAATAATGATTAGACCATTAAACAGACAACTGTTTTGATCGTTTCCAGTTTGAGAGCATCGAGTACTTGTACTTTTAATACTTTAAGTACATTATCCTGACGATACTTACATACTTTTACTTAACTAACTTAAGTAACTAGCATCTTCAATGCAGGACTTTTATTTGTAACAGAGCATTCAAGGTCACAAGGATTCAAGGATTTTTCTTTGGATTTGTCTATATTTGGTCCAAAATACAGTAAGAGGGCTACAATTTAAACTGCCTTTTTGATATCGCAATGACGATTAAAAAAAAACGATATATTGTGCAGCCCTACAGTAAATAAAGTTAAATTTGAATTGAAACCCAAACGTCCGTCCTCTTGCTGGCTGTGGAAATTACTCCTCCAATTCGTCCTGTTCTCTTCTCTTCCTTCCTTCTCCTCCTGCTTTTGCTCCCCTCCCTCCCTCCGTCCATTATTCCCAGTAGCTGCAGTCAGACAGATGGTGGAGAGATACTGGAGGGGCCATCAACATCTTTCCTCTGACAGCTCTCTGCCTCGCCCGGCACTTAGCCCCATGAAAACTCATGATGGCCGTGGCACAATCTGCAACATACTGATTTCTGTCCGTCTGTCTGGCAGTTTATCTGTCCGTCTGTCTGGCAGTTTATCTGTCTGTCTGAGGGGCTCGTTGGCTGGCAAGCTGCTCAGGCTGAAGAGGTCTATTACCCAACCTTATGAAAAAGATAAGACCGAATACAACAGTATTCAGTCTTATCTTTTACGACACTTGCAATGAATAAATAGAGCACTTTTGTTAAGTGTTTTTAACCCTTATGTTGTCTTGGGGGTAAAATCTGACCCATTTTCAAAGTTTTTTTATATCAGAAATATGGATTTCTTACAACTAAATTGCCCAAAAAAATAACTTGGATGCATGCATGATGTATGGAAGCCATACAACATTCTTCGCAGGTAAAATTCATGATTATTTCCATTGAATTTAGGGTGTTTTATTCAATTTCATAGTATTTGAAAAAACAGTATCCTGACTAAACTTTGACATAAACTAGTCTGTTTCACTCAACATCCTCTGATCTTAACTATTAGTCACCATAATTTCTGCTTTTTGTTAACTCAAAAATTAGGTATAATGTCATTTAAATTAGGTTTATTGACCATGAATAAAAGAAAGCGTTGAAAAAAGTAACAAAATGTCGGGAAAAATGTCCATTCATTTTTATGGGAGCAGCTGTGCAATGCATTCTGGGAGTGACGCGGGGACTTTGGAGAAGCGAGGTGTCAAGTCGCCCGCTTCTCTCTTGCATAAAGTTGAATCCAGGCAACTTTATGCAAATGAGGCGTGGCCGGCTCGGCTCGCCGCCTCTCAAAATCTGACGAAAATCTTTTAAACTGACCTTTCGTCGATCTGAAATGAAGACGGATTTAGCAACTGCATGGCTTATTTCTCGCTGAAAATGTTTTCAGAAACACGTTTCAGTGAACTATTTTCAGAAAATAAAAGACCGTATTCCAAACGAGCCGCCAATATGGTACGTTTTGAAATCCGGGAGCAGAAAGACCCAGGTGACGTGTTCGTCCAATCAGGTGCAGCCATCGGGCTTGTAGGAGGCTGTAGACTGTTTTCTCTGATTGTCATTGATCAGTGAAGAGAAATGGACAACTGCTGGTGACAAGCCCACTAGCATGCAATGCTGGGAAGCGGGGCGATCCCTTCGGTGAAAACAACGCGTATATGGACATGCACCATAATAGCGCCAACAACAAACTTTCACCCGGCAGAACGGGGTTCAAGTCCCGTTTACTTAACAAACGTCACATTCAGCGTCACGTGCGTAACCTTCAGGTTCACCTTCAACCATCTTTTCGAAGTACTTTTGGTGCCTAAACATAACCAAAATGCGACCGTTTCACAACGTTAAAGACGTGTTTACAATCGAGACCTTTACGTTCAAAACTGCGACCGACGTTCTCTGGTTTACATATGAGGTTGTATTTTCTACACCACTAGGGGCGCTAATTTATGAAACGCTCCTGTGAGTCGTATCAGAGAGTAGGGACAAATAACCTATATTGTCTTATGGTTTAGCGACTCGATGGTTTTTAAAGTATATGCGACATTAAATAGCCACATTTTAGTTAAAAATCTCTTCTATAAAAGCTTGGGTAACATGTTTAAATGTAATCACCAGTACCCAAACTGTAATTTGTCCTTGGTTTATTTTGGTTTGTCTCTCTCCATCATTTTCTCCTCCTCACTCCGACTCTGTTTGCCTCTCTCTCTCTCTCTCTCTCTCTCTCTTTTTCAAACCTGGGCTCCCTTCCTAATTCCCTCACTCCTCACGTCCGTCTCATTTCCTCTGGAGGTGTCCTGCTCCTCTCTGCTGCAGCCCGAGTTCATGTTTAGGTGGATGAATTTTACCTAAAAATCCTGACGTTTCCTGCAGTGCCCTCCATCTGTCGCTCTCCTGCTCTCCACTCACATCGCTTAATGGAGAGAGAGAGAGAGAGAGAGAGGTGAAGTGAGGGAAAAAAGTAGAAAAAAAGAAAAGAGAAGTGAGGGTTTAAAAAGATGTTAAAGCTGCTCTTCTCTAGTCCAGAGTTATTATAGTAAACTTAAATAAGCCGTAAAAAAATTGTTTTAGTAAACTGAAACTAAATGTAAAAATATAAAAATAAAAAATAAATATTTCAAGAAAAACTACAACTAAACTGAAACTATACTGCCACTTTAAAAAAAATACAATACAATAATAATAAAAAATACACATAAAGTAAAAATCAACGTAAATCATTTCAGTTTATTTAGCTGTAATGTTTCACTACTGAAAAAAGGAGGCTCAATGGTGTTTTAAGCCCTTTTAAGCAGCACTGCCTGGAAGGCGACATTGGGGGCTTAAAACACCAAACACCAAAAAGGAGACAGCATGAATTTACATCAACTCTCGCTGTGACACTGAACTACAGAAATTGAACGGACTTGACATGAGATGGCGCTGTGCCATAATCGCTTCACTTCGGACACTGAAGTAGCTCAAAGATTATACATTAAGGTCGCCTGGGTAGCTCACCTGGTAGGGCAGGTGCCCGTATATAGAGGTTTACCCCTTGACGCATCGGCCGCAGGTTTGACTCCACCCTGCGGTCCTTTATAGCATGTCATTTCCCCTCTCTCTCCCCTTTCATGTCTTCAGCTGTCCTAAATAAAGGCCTAAAATGCCCAAAAAAATCATCTTAAAAACATCATGGCTATTCTTCAACCATGTATTCTGTATGTATATGTAGCTACAAACTTCTAAGATATTATACCCGGCCCTGACAAAGACAGACTGACACTAAATATATAAAACCTAACCTTCTGAAAAACTTGAACTAAACTAAAACTGTCAAACTCACTCTGAAAACTAACACAAACTTAACTAAAGTGAAATTGAAAAATCAAAACTAATTAAAAATGAAAAAAATAAAAAAATAAAAAATAAAATCAAAACTAATTAAATATGGGTCTAACGTTAGCGGTCCGCTGACCCACTGCCGCTGGATCTAACTGTCCCTTCTCACTCCCTGCATCTCCGGAGAACGTCTCCCGAGCTGCGTCGGGCGGCTCTCCTCCCAGCGAGCTGCGACACAATTGAGGGCCCCGCTGATGCAAATTGTCACTATGACAACTAACAACAATCGCCATTTTGTTGTGTACCAATCAAATGACCACGGGAAACAACACGGTTCAATGGTCTTTCTATCCATTTTATTTCTATGGTTCTAACCTTGCTCTGGTCCTCTCAGGTGGGCGTTCACCCTCATCATTATCTCGTCCTACACGGCCAACCTGGCGGCATTTCTGACCGTCCAGAGGATGGAGGTTCCCATCGAGTCTCCGGACGATCTGGCTGACCAAACCAACATCCAGTACGGCACCATCCATGGAGGATCCACCATGACCTTCTTCATGGTGAGACAAGAAGAGATTCCTCTCAGAACTCACTCGTTTCCAGTGGTGGAATGTAACTAAGTACATTTACTCTTAAGTACTGTACTGTACTACAAATGTTGAGGTACTTTACTTGAGTCTTTTCTTTTCATGCCACTTTCTACTTCTACTCCGCTACATTTCAGAGAGAAATATTGTACTTTTTTACTCCACTACATTAATCTGACAACTTTTACCTTCAAAAATCAAAATGTTTGCTCACAAAACACATGTAGTTATATATTACCATGTTTTATTATGAATTAAACTAGCCAACAATATAATGGGAACAATACAAGTTCAGCTGAAATGATTAGACCATTAAACACAGAACTGTTTGGATCGTTTCCAGTTTCTAAAATGTGAGGATTTTTCTGCATCGAGTACTTTTACTTTTAATCCTTAAGTACATTTTCCCACTTACATACTTTTACTTAAGAAACATCATCAATGCAGGACTTTAACTTGTAACAGAGTATTTTCACAGTGTGATATTAGTACTTTTACTTAAGTAAAGGATCTGAATGCTTCTTCCACCAGTGACGCATTTCTTCTGATAGCAACAGGAAAGAAAGCTGACTAAATCAAATGTTAACGCCTGGAAAAACCAAAACCACCTCTATCTCCACCTTTCCTCCTCCAGAACTCGCGGTACCAGACGTACCAGCGGATGTGGTACTACATGAACTCCAAGCAGCCCAGCGTCTTCGTGAAGAGCACCGAGGAAGGGATCGCGCGCGTCCTCAACTCCAAGTATGCCTTCCTGATGGAGAGCACCATGAATGAGTACTACCGCAGCCTCAACTGCAACCTCACGCAGATCGGAGGCCTGCTTGACACCAAAGGATACGGCATCGGCATGCCTCTGGGTGAGTTTACCATAACCAAACACATGTAGTCTGCAACGTATGAAGACATTTTGTTCAGAGAGGAAGGAAAATGAAAAGAAAGGCTGGAAGTCAGAGGTCAAAACGGTGCAACGGTGCCTCTGCAAAATAGCCTAAGGAAAGAACTTGTTTGGGTGGAACATGTGTACGTTCAAAAGTTGTTTTAGTCGTGCAACAGAAAACTCAGATAGTCTAGCTAGCTGTCTGGATTTACCCTGCAGAGATCTGAGGAGCAGTTAACCATAGTCCTCATTAATAGACCAGAGTTTAAAAAACACAAAGAAAGTGGAAGGTTACGTACATCTAGCCAAAATGAGGGACATCCAGCGGAATTTCCGGTGGCAACTGAACAATCCCGTAAATAGACTATAGACTACATTGGTGATATACCAATCTTCTCATCTGACTCTGCAAAAAAATCTCCCAAAAATGTCAAATTTGTCCTTTAAATATTGCTGTAACCTCTAACGAAACACATGTATTCTGCATTATAGAACAAGTAGATCCGACCAGGCAAACTGAATATGTAGATCGTGCTCAAATCAGCATGACAGCCGATACATCCCTGTTGACAGCACACCCAGAGCCATTTCAGCACACCAGGCGCATCAGTTAAAAATATTACTTCACCATTTCTATGTCAACTTTACAAAGTTGAATCATAAACTGTTTTTGAAACATTTGTATTGATGCAATAAATCAGGAACCACAGTGGAACACACAGAAGCTCTCCAACATATTATATAAAGTGATTCATCGGGTTAAACAACTTATTTTTTACAACGCTGTAGAGTTAACTGTTTATTGGAAATAGGATCACATCAGCCGATGTCTTACTCTTAGTTACCACACGATTGAGCTAGCACAGCATTTTAGTGTTTATATGTGCACACAATCCCACAATCTCTACAAAGCTAACGTTAGCTTGACTGACTGTTTTACTAACGTTAAAAAGGGACAGGAAATCATCGCTATTGCTTAAAGTTCGCGGATGTATAGTATCTAAATCTAAAGTCAGTGGAAGAAAAAAAATGTCAGCAGATATCTTAGTTACAACACGATTGAGCTAGCAAAGCATTTTAGTGTTTATATGTGCAGTATTTATTCAGTTTGGGAAATCTACAAAGTTAATGTTAGCTTAACTGACTGTTTGACTAACGTTAAAAAGGGACAGGAAATTGGCTCTGTTGCTTAAAGTTTGCGGATGTATCCATGAAAAAAGAAATTCAGCAGATATCTTAGTTATAACAAGATTGAGCTAACAAAGCAGTTTGGTGTTTATATGTGTGGTATTTATTCAGTTTGGGAAATCCCACGATCTCTACAAAGCTAACGTTAGCTTAAGTTAGCTGGCTGATTAAACAGGCAGGGACTAGAAATCGACTCTGTTGCTTTTTTTTATTTTAAGAGCAAATTGCCCCACAATATGAATACAGTTTGATCATACTTTTATTTTGTTGCTAACCGTTGTGTAATATTGCTTAAACGTATAATGACATTTTGCTCAGATATGAAGGAAAATGAAAAGAAAGGCCCGGAAGTCAGAAGTCAAAAATCTTCAAAAGTGTCACATTGGTTGTATCAATCTTCTCATCTGAATCTCTGCAATAACTCCCTAACAATGTCAAATTTCTCCTTTAAATATTACTGTAAACTCGGACAATCTGACCTTCACAGGTTTCTGGAGATATAAAAATAACAAATGTTGGCTAGAATTTAGAAGGAGACAGGATTACAGGTCTCGACACCAAGTGAATATTTCCATTCTTCCCTGAAACAGAGAAAAAGCACCAACCTGCTTCTGTGTGTAGCCTATACCTTCTACTTTGTTTATGTGAAGTGTAATTGTGTTCAGTCTGCTGTCACATCACATATTGTTTGTAATATATTGAGGTTGCCTTACGTTTTGTCCGGCACCTTGTTTTGCTAGTTCTGCGTTAGCCGTTAACCAGGTCATATTCTTGGTGCAGCTGCTGTTCTCTGCAAATTAAATCCATCCAATTTGGCATTGGTCTGCTTTTGCCGCTGTCTAGCCTTGCCTCGTCATCTGCCTCAGACTCTGGTGATAAGTCTTAGTGCATAGATTAGCATAGTTAATGGAGGAAGGAGGAACAGATGTGAGGAGAGGGAACAGCGGGTAGACGGAGACAGAAAAAAGAAAGAAAAAGATGAGGTGTTTTGGGGGAGAACGGCCTGTCAGTCAACCTGCCTGTTAAGTGATGAAAATAAAAGCAGCAGAGTCACCCCGGTGCCTCTGGTTGACGTCGTCTCCCATGCTAACTGTGCTGACTGACAGCGAGCGATTAGCATCAGCTTCAAAAGAGAAAATGAGAACTCGCAGCTGCTTTAAAGTCATTTTGGTGTTTGTGTTCTGGGAGTTTACAGTTCAATTTGTTTCCCCATTTCCAGCCGAAAGTGAATGAATAAATGAGTCTTTTTAACCACCATCACTCCTGAAAGTGGTTACCAGTGTAACAGCGAAGGTCCCCTGACCTAACAAAGTAGTCATTTTAATCCAAACCAAGATCTCGTTCTGACCTTAATAAAGTACTTTGCTCAACCCAAACCATGATAGTTCCCTAAACCAAACTAAACCTTAGCCATAGAGTTGTGAGATTATTAGTCTCGCATTGCTAGACCTTCCTCCGCAGCGCTGCGGAGGAAGGTCTGGCTCGTCCACACAGCATTCCTGGATGGGAAAAAAACGTGCTCTGGTCTACTGGCATTTCTTTAAACCAATCACAATCGTCTTGGGCTGCGCTAGGCGCTGGATGCAGGTACGGAAGCTCCGCAAAATAGTCTCGGGAAGGAACTTGTTTTGGTGGAACATGTGCACGTAGGGAGGCGAGCTCTGAAATTAAAATGGCTGTTGAGTGTGTGATGAGATTAATTGTCGGTTCTAGCTCGGAGGATATTTGCCGAATCGACCGAAGTTTAGAATGCCAACACAAAGAAAGCGGAAGGGAAGGGACATCCGGCGGCACCAGAACAATCCTGTAAATTAAACATAGTCGATATAGACTATGAGGTCATAAAACAGACTTTCAGTTTTGGAAGGAACAGACCAATATAGCGAGATCAGATCAGAAAATACTTCTAAAGGGCAGTTACAAATTATGTTTTGTCATTTAGTTTGGAGGACTTGTTGGTGTTAACTGCACACATAGCTTCTGTGTGACTTTAAGGCAATGCCTCTTTTACCGGGAACATAAGTATCCGTGTAATCAGCACCAAGTGTGTGGAGAAGCATTAACTGAAGGACAAATGTGAGGAACAAAAGTCCACAACCAGCAAGCTTCAAGAGGAGGTATGAAGGTATACGAGCTAATCGGACACACACAGCCACAAATATGACACCGAGGCACATTATTACACTGTCAACAAGAAAACATTATGACACTGGCGACAGTTACGAGCTCACTTGCGAAACAAGGTATTTGGCTTCAAGGGGGCAGAGTTCCAGAAAACGTGGCGAATAAGGAAGTCAGGCGGTGACAAATAAATCATTCTTTATCTTTAAAATATGGAGTATCTAACCAGTTGAAGTGTCATCATTAAAAGACTTAAATGATCTTTTATCTTGAAAACCAACCGCACACCTCCTGCCGTCTGTCTGTCATTTAGTGAAAGTCACTGTCACTTTTTAATGGAATAAGAAAGAAGATTAATGTGGGCGAGTAGCAGGGAGGGAGTGAGGACAAGGTTGAGGATGAAAGCTTCATAATTTACAGCCTTAGTGGACAAAATATTAATGACAGGTACCGATATGATAGAGCCTAATATAGAGACTCAAACCATGACCATAGAGCTGAATCATGAATCATCTTTGTGTAACTTTCAGGACTTCAGGGCAGCTTCATTGCCGTTTTTTTTTAGAATATTGATCCTGAACTAGGCCTCAGAGTCTTTACAGCTGGGTCGGGGTTTGGACTTTGGTATCTTGATTTGAATATAATTACTTTTCTTTTTTCCTGTTCTGTTTCTTTTTGTTTCTGTATGCTCTGATTGGACTGAGAATGATATATATGTGTGTGTGTGTGTGTGTGTGTGTGTGTGTGTGTGTGTGTGTGTGTGTGTGTGTGTGTGTGTGTGTGAGAGAGAGAGAGAGACCAGTAGACATTACATTTCCCACAAAACATACAGTATAAGTTGCTAATTAATCAACACTAGGGCTGCAGCTATCGATTATTTTAGTAACCGAGTATTCTACCGATTATTCCATTGATTAATCAAATAATCGGATAAGAAATACTTAGTAAACAGCAATAGTAAATATTTATTATTGCTGTGTACTAAAAAAAAAAGGAAGTTTTTTTTGAAAAAGCAACATTTTTTATTGCCAAATTCCAAGTACGTTTTTGGTGGCCCAAATGTTAATATTTTTTCACCCCCTTCCCCTTCTTGCCTCTGTCTCTTTGCACTGGATATGCGAAAGAGCTGTTCACTAACCAGAGGGTAAATGTGACTGTACAAAGCTTACAGCAGGGCTATTCAACTACACTGTTCTGGGGGACACATTTTCAGAAGCCTAATACACAGTGAGGAGAAAGAATAAAGAATGCAGACATCACCGGCATGATGACGTCATTCACGTGCATATAAAGTGGCCATGCTGGGGGGAGGAGCCGGTTTGTCTCCGGCAGCAGCTAAATGTCCAAAGATTAGTAGCAAACTAATAAACAGTTAGACTACAAACCGACAGCTTTCGTTTTAGCTTGTTGGTAAAACATGGCTATTTGCAGAGTAGCATGCTGTAGGCTAGTTGTGTAAAACAGAGCGGTGAACGAGAGCAGCAGACGCTTGTTAGCTACCTTGTGTCGGGTTCGCTCCGTGGAATGGATGAGTAGACTGGATGTTTTCTACAAAGATGATGTAGTAGCATGTTTGCAGCTTACAAAGATCCCAAACTTTCTGTCGTTTTCTCTCGCCTGTCTCTTCTCTTAGACCCTCGCTATTTTCGTCTTCGTTCATTTGTAATCTGGGCCGTCAGTCTCGTGCATAGACAGTATATAAGAGTCTTGTGTCCACAGAAGCGTCAACCTGTTGTGTGCGCTAGTAATTATCCTCCGTGTGGAAACACAATGAGCCGTACAACCTTAATTACATTGATTTAACGAAGCTTCGAGACAAAGAATTTTGCTTCGAGGATTTTTTGTAATCAAATTATTTGAGTTATTCGAGGAATCGTTTCAGCCCCAATCAACACGTCCTCATACCTGAATGACACACAAGATAGATTTGATTGCCAATGACTTGCAAAATGATACTTTATGACCGCTCTATTAAACATTGACAACGGCCGCATGGAAGAACTGAATGTCCACGACATCCAAATACTTCTGCAAGTTTAATGCAAACGGACAGGCATGATATCTTTACAAGTTACTTAGTTACTTTCACATGTCTCTCGCTAGCAACAACTTCTTCGGTCTTTTTTAACTAGAGTCAACATCCGGTCAGCTGAACATACTCTGATTCAGAACTCAATGTAGTAGTGCCTCCTTCTGGCACATCCCTTAATTAGCAGCTAACTTCAGAAACAGGATAAGGAAATTAATTATTATTCCTCATAGGTTAAGTAACTCATATAGCTTACAGATAAGCATTCTTGTAACTTAATATTACAGTTAAGATATTACAGTTAGGATGCCACACACGTGATCGTTCTATTTAACATAACATTGCAGGTAGTTAACATTGTGAAACTGAACTATTTAAGTTAAGGCAACGAAATGAGTGGTTAGGGCAGAGACGGTTTGGAAACGAGACGCCCTAACTCAGACTAATGTCCTGTACCTGTGTCATGTGGTTTTCTCCACGGCCACGCCTCTTTAGGAGACTAGAGTGTTTTTATTCCAATGGGAGAAGTGAACGTGAACACAGATTATGAGCAATTCTTTCACCCCATAGTCACCAAAGTAAATATTGGACCCATCTTTTACAAGCCACATATCTCCAGAACATTCTGACACTACAAATGGCATTTTTCAGACGGACACATCAGGAGAAAATTTACTTTGTTCCAGACCTGTTTCTGTCCCAGGAACAAACTCTCGCGAGATCTGGCAACACAGATAGGCTAACGTCAACTAACTAAACTAATGATTTCTTTCTTGATGCTAAATATGGATTTTAGCTTTGTAAATATCTAGTGTTAGCAAAACAAAATATTAAATTATACAAATATAACATTTTATCTACTCAAATGACGTTCACTACACTTTCAGGGAGACAGGAAGTGTGTACCATTTCATACCATTGGCGCAGGGAGTAATGCGCTAATAGAGTCTTTGGTGAGGGTCACGCTTTAGCTTCAAAACAAAAGTCACCGTTGACTTTTGGTTTCAGACGGGTCATAAACTCTGGCCCTGTGTTAGTTCGCCTATCCAGCACCTTGACCTTCCTCCCTATACAGATTTTGGAGCTCTTATACTACTTCACCTTACTTTCTCATTTATACCTTGGTTTGCACCTACGATAGTCTATATCGACGACGTTTCAGTTCTAGGATCGCTCACGTGCCGCCCGAAATTCCGTGTTGTAATTTTAAACTCCGGTGGATTTCTGAGGACTATGGTTAACTACTCCTCAGATCTCTGCAGGGTAAATCCAGACAGCTAGCTAGACTATCTGTCCAATCTGAGTTTTCTGTTGCATGACTAAAACTACTTGTGAACTTACACTTACACAAGTTCCTTGCCGAAGCTATTTTGCAGAGGCACCGTGGCTCTGTCTGGTGTTTAGCGCCGCACAAGACGATTGTGATTGGTTTAAAGAAATGCCAATAAATCAGAGCACGTTTTTCTTCCATCCCAGATGCTGTGTGGACTAGCCAGACATTCCTCCGCAGCACTGTGGAGGAAGGTCTGGCAAAGCAAGACTACTCCCACGATAACTACTATGACCACTAGAGGTCGCAACCTAACAAGAAACGTAAATATGCGTCGTTATAAGCTGCTTGCACAATCAACCTATGGCAGTTTCTTTGGAGAGGACTATCTTAATTAAAAGTAAAGTTAATTTCTTGAAGGGTTGGTAGCTAACAAAATGTTGCTGCTGCTGCTGCTGCTGCTAAACTAATTTCAAATGTATAACCAGTCACCAAAAGCACTGTTCCCATTCACAGAGGTCTATATTTAATTTTGAATATAGCAGAACCAGTGTTGGGAAGGATACTTTCAAAACGTATTCCGTTACAGAATACATGCCCACAAATGTAATTTGTAACGTATTCCGTTACACAATCTGAGAAACGTATTCTGAATACTTGGATTACTTCCACATTGAATTGCATTTTATAAGTGTAGGAATGCGGCCATCACATACAGCTTACTAAACAGGCCTATTCTGGTGTGTTCTTCTATTCCAACTGACTGAATGTGTACCTAAACAAGCAGATAGGTTGTTGTAGTCCCAAACTGCATACTACAAAAATCTAACCGCAGTCTAAGCTACCACAAGCTAATTTTAGCAAACGTTAGCTAGCATGTCAAACGGGGCTGGTCAGTCTTTCAACGGCTCTGGAGCTAGTAAATCAGCACATAGGAGAATGTAAAGTTGCACATAAACTATAAAATAGCAAGGTGACCAGTAAAACTACAGCAGACGACTACCCATGGCTAATAAAAAAAAAAAAAAAAATTACTTTAAGATGCTTCTTCAGGTTGGAGGTGGAGTAATTGGGACGCTGAAAGGAGGTTGGTTGCTGGCAAGCAGAGGTTGCACTGCACAGTTATATCTCATCCTCCCTTCTCTTTCTTTAATGTGAAATGCTGTTTGAATTTCCAAGATAGAAACACATTCCTGCCCTGGCTCTGTTGTGCCGGTTCCGACTCCATTGTGACTGATCACGCAAATAGCTAATTTTTTCGTTTTCATACTGGGGCTTCTCGGAAATGCATGGAGTTGCCTTAGCTAATTTATTCAGAGAGTGAATAAACTCGTGAAACAGAGAAGTATCGTCATGTAATCCATTGATTTCAACAATGTAACTGTGTTTTAAATACCAACTATTTCAATTGTAACTGTAACGGAATACAGTTACTCATAATTTGTATTCTGAATACGTAACACCGGTACATGTATTCCGTTACTCCCCAACACTGAGCAGAACACAGACCTCAGGTGCAAAACGAGGTTCAAAACAGCAGCGGGTTTGTTTGATTTGTATCAAAGACGCAGCTGCTGCTTCGGCTCTTTATTTGCTTTATTAACATTTCTCGGCTTATCAGCACATGTGCTCCCTGCAAGAAAAATCTCAATATAAAAACTTAAAGAGCATGCTGTGCCTGTTAGTGCCGCTCGACACATGTTTAACAAAGGAGAGGCAAGCAGGTGAACTTGGGGGTTTACTTACTTCATGCTTCAATGAAAAACACAGAATAAAAGAGCTGAATGTGCTTGTAACAACTAAGCGACCTGCAGATGTGCCTCGGCCACGTTGGAAAGATGCTTGTGTTGAACAATAATACATCTAAAATCCAGACTCTTCTTAAACTTTCCTTTACTCGTGTCTCATGGCGTGTTTTCCTTCAATAGCCAGTCTTCTTTTTCAACCTCTAGAAATATGTTTAGCTACTATTAAAATTAAACCCATTTGCTGACCCTCAACTAAAGAAAAAACAGTGATGACACATTAAAACTACTTTAAATAAATTATGAGTCAGCCAGTTAACAGCAGTGAGGTTGAAAACCAGAAGATTACTTGCATTCCTTTAAACCAATCGAAATCGTCTTGGGCGGTGCTAAGCTCCGGACGCAGCGACGATGGCTCTGCAAAATCGTCTCGGGAAGGAACTTGTTTTGGTGGAACATTTGCACCCCGATAAAAGAAAACGCCACATACAATATTAACTGAAGTTAACTGTTCACACAATACAGTAACGTGAGCTATTTAAAATAGCTGGATACATGGTTAAACGTTATTTCCTCTTACCAGTGTATCTCCATGTGTACTTCGTCCACAGAAATCCCACCAATCGGTCCCAAAACGTCCCAGTTAGAGAGTCGATGCCGTAAACATATTCTTTGAAAGTCTTTACAATCGTTCCCCGAAAGAACCAAGCAGGCCTGCCTTGTTGCACGGTCCAAACTGTCTTCAAAACTTCTCAAACCTTTTCAGCGTGCAGCTTGTTAGCTCAAAGTTTGTTGTTGTTTCCCGAAGCGAACAGAGTTTGGATATCAGGCATCTGTCCTGGAAACGTACTTCCGTCGATCCAGACTAACCTGAGACTTGACTGGATTTCACATGGTGAATGACTCGGCTCTTGTTCCTCTCTTTAGGCTCTCCGTACAGAGATGAGATCACTCTGGGGATCTTACAGCTGCAGGAGAGCAACCGGCTGGAGATCCTGAAGAGACGCTGGTGGGAGGGGGGACAGTGTCCCAAAGAGGAGGACCACCGGGCCAAAGGTGGGTGTGAGAATAGTATCCATCTTCTAACTCTCTGCAAGATTGTCGTACTATTCCTTTAACAGTTACAGATACAAAAGTTTCCTCCTCTTCCTGGATCTGTTGACCCCGATGGGGAGAAAAGGGGCCGCAGGTGCGACTTCTATGACAAACTAAATGTCTTGCTTGTTTTTCCTCTAGCGTCTGCATCTGCCAGTATTTGCACAGTGTTCAGGTGACTCATTTTTCAACGGGTTAAGGTGAATGATTGGCAGACAGACACTCCTGGGTATATGAGTGAGTCAGCCAATTGCAAAGGAAAAACATCACTTAAATGTCAAATCACACAGTCGGTCGTAATTTGTGTTAAGTGTTAAAAGCTTCACGACAGGACAGAGAGACAGACAATTAATGGTTTAGAAAATGACCAGATATAATAGAAAATGTCCATCATAGGTTCCCAGAGCCCAAGGCTTTGGCTTCAGATGTCTTGTCCAAAACCCCAATTTTTGTTGCCATCTTCGTGTAAATCACTCTTGTTCTTCACCATAGGTGATGTTTGCTTTCTTCTGGTTTTGTGCGAGTCAATGGAAGCGTGTCATGAACACGCCCACTCGCTCGCTGTGAATTGTGAACTCTTTGGGCTCAATCGGACATTACACAAACTTTGTACTAGGGAGCTGTCAGGGTGAACACCGCTCGATGTCCGATCCAGGGCTGCAACCTACAATCATTTTCATATCGATGAATCTGCGGATTGTTTTCCAGATGTCTAAATTAATTATTCCGTCTAAAAAATGTCAGATAGTTGTAGAAAATGTCCGTCCCCATTTCTCCAAGTCCAAGGTAATGTCTTTAAATGTAATGTTTTGTCAGTCCAAAACCCAAAGATATTCTGTTTAATGTGAACTGAAATAGAGAAAAGAATGAAATCTTCATTTTTGAGAGGTGGAAAACAGCATTTTCTGCCATTTTTGCACAAAAAAATTACTTTAACAATTAATCAATTATCAAAATAGTTGGTGATTATTTTTAATACTTTATTTTTTCTCGACTGATCGATTAGTTGACTAATCGTTGCAGCTCAGGAACCAGCCTGGTCTCACAGAATTCCGTGAAATGATCACGAACTGTTAACACCGCATTACGTGGTGGTGGCACAGAATGTGTGAAAATTCTGTGTGGCCACCACGGAAAACAATGCCAATGTAAAGTCAATGAGAAGATGACGTAGTATTAGGAGCGACCACGGTAGCGAGTAGTATAAAAGCCCGAAAATCCGCATATGGAGGTTGGTTGGGGTGGTGGATGGGTCAAAATCACAGGACTTTCACCCAGGAGACCGGGGATCGTGTCCCGCGTGTCACGTTTCCTAAACCCAACCGTAACTGTCCCATTCTTCTTTTCCTAAACCCAACCGTCCCGTTGTTGTTCCGCGTCCAGTTATTGTTAATTATTAAACCCAACCGTTTATTGTTTTCCTAAACCCAACCATCCCGTTCTTCTTTTCCTAAACCCAACCGTCCCGTTGTTGGAAACGTAAGCCCACCCACAACCTTTTCCTTAACTTAAGGGGCCGTGTTCATTTCACAGAATTCTTCCGTGGGCCCATCACAGATTTTTTGTGATTCCGTGATACTGCCACAGATTTTGAGTTAAGGGGCCGTGTTCATTTCACAGAATTCTGTGAGATCAGGTTGCAGGAACTGATGCGGACATTTGCATTCTGCTCTGCCGTGTAATGTCTGGATAATTTCAGGTTTTGCAGTCAATGTGTGAAAGGGTCTTTAGTTTATATCAAGAAGGTAGGACCCTGGAAACATAGGGATGACCCCCATGTGGACATATCCTACACAAGTACATAGGCATAGATTTCGGGGCAGGGTTGCAGGGCATATCTCCCTCCCAATATTTAGAAGAGGTAGATGTGTCCCCCTAAAAAAAATACGAAAGACATCCCCCTTCCCAAAAGAGGTCAAAATAACTGTTCAGGGGGCTCAAAACATGTATATATTCTTCTTACCTGTAAATATGTTTCCCAACGATTTCAGACACTCCTTTAGTGGACAAGACCATCTTTACCTTGCAGCACAAATGTGTCGCTCCGTCTCTTTCTTACTTTCTTACTTTCTCCGGGAAATGAAGCTGCCTTCAAGTGCGGTCGGGAACCTCAAGATCTATAAAGGATCTGATGGAAAACAATAACCGTGTCTACTAAATTGGGGAAGGGGGGGTGAGGGGTTAAAGAACACAACAGGACCATGAAAAATAAAGATGTAATTTCTTGTGATTTTGACTGTCACATTTTTTTTGTAGATTTAAACTTTAGAGGTTATGGCTACATAAATAAAACATTTGCAACATAAATTGATGCAAAAAAGGCACAAATTGTTTCAGAAAAATTCACCAGGATGCAGGGAATGAAGTGTTTGACGCTCAAAATATTCTGGGAGATGACCCCCAGATCCCCCACGTACAATGTGCCCCCCCAATGTTGAAACAAAACCTACGCCCTTGGCTAAGTAGCACAAAACACAAAGTACAGCTGAGGTATTTCGTCATAAAACAAAGTATTAGACACATTAAAATGTAAGTTATAACAATTCATCCTCTGGGAATCACCAATCATTTCGAGGCGATGCATCCCACGTCCATGTCTTCTTGTCTCTGACTTGCTTTATGTTTCGTCAGGTGTGAAATGAGAAATAAAACATAAAACCTGCCTCTCCGACACGTCTGTCATTTTATCGCCCAATCTCATCTTGTCTTTCTGTCTCTCTTCTCTGCATCGATTATGATTCTCTTTTCTCATTTCCATTATTGATCCACATACAAGCTGTTTTTCCCGATCTCTCGCTATAACAAGGTGAAACTGTTTCTGTTCATCAACTTTCCTCACTCAAATTGTGTTTTTAAGAGCCGATCATAACGCGAGTCCTGTCTGAGTATCGATCAGCTGCTCTGTCTTCTGTTCCAACAGCTTTCTGTATTCCCAGAGCACAGGGAAATAATGCCACTCAGCGAAATTGTGTGTGTGTGTGTGTGTGTGTGTGTGTGTGTGTGTGTGTGTGTGTGTGTGTGTGTGTGTGTGTGTGTAAAATCAAGCCATTAAGATCCTGTTAAGACACATTAAGACCAATCGAGTGTCTCTTTGTTCGTCGGTGAGGTTTGCGTTTTTCTTAGGTGGCGTTTATCAACTTAAATCTTTATGCTTTATCTCAGGTCTGGGCATGGAGAACATCGGCGGGATCTTTGTGGTCCTGATCTGCGGCCTCATCATCGCCGTCTTCGTGGCCATCATGGAGTTTCTGTGGTCGACGCGCCGCAGCGCCGAGACGGACGAGGTAAAACATCATCATCATCCTCCTACTCCTCTTCCTCTCTCGTGCTCCTCCTCCTGCCCCGCCCCCGGCCTCAACCGCAGCTCTAACACCTCAGTAGGTCACCCGCCTGTGTGTGTGTGTGTGTGTGTGTGTGTGTGTGTGTGTGTGTGTGTGTGTGTGTGTGTGTGTGCGTGCGTGTAAGTGAGCAGCTGATGATCAGAATGTACTTTATTCAAAAGCTCATGCAAAAAGTCACACTTTAAAGTTACTGCAAAGACTTTTTAACTGGTTATGAAACACTCTCAGTTTAACACTGATGCCTCTTTATCAGTAGTGTCAAACTCAATTTCACTAAGAGCCACACTAGAAAACTCTCTGTACAAATGAAATGTACGAGAGTCTGGTAGGACCAGGCTACTTTATCAGTCGTGTCAAACTCAATTTCACTAAGAGCCACACTAGAAAAATGAGAATCGCATCAAGGGCCAGACGTGTATAGTTTATTGACATGCTTTTATTTAATCGAAAAAGTGAAATATTTTTGACTGTATAATTGCATGTAGACATTACAGTCTTCTCACATCCAGTACAGTCCACATGAAGCCTTAAAGAAAGTCACGTCGCGTAATTGCAGTTTAAAAAAATCAGTTTTTCAGTTTTTCGGTTTGGCGCACGACTGGGATTTGGCCCGTGGGCGTGATTTTGACACATGCTCTATACTGACCTACATCAGCAAAACGAAAGCATCAGCGAGAAAATTGGCTAGTTCTATATTGTTAATGCTTGTCACCGGCTCGAGAGTCTGACGCAACCAATTACAGCATGCAGGTTCACCAGAAATACTTCAGCTCCGACTCCAGCGGGGCCTCCGGACAGACCCAGATCTGGCTTTGCTGTCGTCTTCAACCTGCAGTCGGAGCTCTGGAGGGAGGTGTAGAGCTCTGCGTTCCTCCTCCGGCCAGGAGCAGAGCTTCGCCTCGTTGCTCCGCCAGTCGCCGCTGATCCGGGCGGGATCGGCCAAAGATGGTGATGGCAGTGGCAGTTATAGACCATTTTTCAAATGGAGGGGCCAGGCTGGGGCCACAAATGCGATTTTAGTGGTACCTAATATATTAAGCACAAGTGTTACATTCCACCAACCCTCTATAGATTTGGTTTTACAAAAGACTAACGATACACATATGACAACAAACACAAGAACGCTCATTCAGTGTTAAATTACGTTTTATTTATCACTGCACATAATATCCCCTCTTTGGGGATAAAGGTGGGGTGAAAAATGTAAGAAAATATTTGCCACAGTTAGGGGGGCCAGTCGAGGATCGAGGCTTAATATTAAGGGGACACTGGCCCTTGCCCCCTTCCCCCCTAGAGCCGTCACTGGGTTATGGTCAGGAGGCTCTTCCACGTGGTCCAGTTCGACCTGTACATCGACTTCGGTGGGAAGTTCCACTGCATGTGCCGGCAGAGAGAAGTTGCAGCATGGCCGCAGGGTCTGAGACCTGGAGCTCACCGCCCACTTCCTGGAAGCCAACACCGACACCTCGCTGCTGGAGGCCCGGGCCATATTGCTGGGCCCGCTGGAGGGAATGGAGGCATGGGAGAACCTAGTCTCGCATTGCCAGACCTATCTCCACAGCACGGTGGAGATAGAAACAGGCAGGCCTGCCTTGTTGCACAATCCAATTTATTTTTCAAAACTTGCCATTTTGAGCGTGTTACTGGCTTGCTCAGAGGTTCTGGTTGTTGTTTCCCGAAGCGACCGGAGTTTAAGAACGGCAACACAATGAAAGCGGAATGTGAGGGACATCAGGCAGAACTATCCGGTAAATGAACTGTCGTCGATCCAGACTAGGGAGAACAAGAACCAGGACTGAGCGTTGCGGACAGTCACAACCTGCTGCAGTAAAGTGAGATTTCTGACCTGGCAGCTGCAGATCTTTATGACACAAGGCGGTGGAAACACTCCTGCTTTTGTCCACAGGGGGGAGCCAAAATAAACAGAAAAAATGAAAGCTCTTTGTCGTGACCTACCTCTTCCAGCCTGCTGCTGAATTGTTGTCTGTATCTTACATCATAACTCCATTCAGAAATTAATAATTAATCCATTTTGTGTGTTAAAACAAGACTAAACTTTCCCTTTTTTTAAAAGAACTTCCTTGATTTTCCAACGTAAAAAGATATACATTTATAATAAAAAATAAAAATAAAAATCTGTATTAGGAAGTTCTATCTGCATAGGCTTTAAGGGGGCCTGTTATTTTGACAAATAAAAGACAACTTTGCCGTGTATTAGCTTTGCCTTATGTCATTCTGATTGTTTATACCAGGGATCGTCAACATTTTTTAGACCAAGGACCCCTTAACTGAAAGAGAGACGAAGTATAGGGACCCCCTGCTACTTTAAATATATTGGATAAAACTAAGTTGCATGTTAAACTGGGCCGGATGGATAAAAATGATTGGATGTGCTATATTATTTATATTATATTTTAATGTTAAACATACTGTACATGTGGAAGACACATTGAATCCTTAAGCGTAACTGTATGGCTATCATATGGCTATTTTCTTATAGAAATGTGTAAATTAAAAAAAATTCACCAATAGGACAGTGTATCTTTGCTATTAATAGGTTGGATTCGTATCATTGTATATTTTCAGACATATTTGAATTTTGAAAAAAGAAACTTTCAAAAACATTTGTAAACATTTATAATTTGGTGGCCCCCCTGCACTTACTCTGAGGACCCCCTGTTGAATTTCTCTGGTTTGTACCATCATTTTACAATGCGGTCTATTCTATTCCTACATCTATTGCACGTCTGTCCATCCTGGGAGAGGGATCCCTTCTCTGTTGCTCCTCCAGAGGTTCCTTTCTTTTTCCCCGCTAAAGGTTTTTTGTTGGGCAGTTTTTCTTCCAGCCCAAATAAGGAACTGTAGACAGAGTGGTCTCTCTCTCTCTCTCTCTCTCTCTCCACGTATCTGTATTCCAGCAGTCGGTTTACCTCAGTCTGTGTTCATTTGTTCGTCTTCTGCAGTTTTTGACTTTGCTTTGCTCTTCATTTATCTACCATTTATTTTGACTTTCTGCCCCGATTTATAGGGAAGCTGCTGAGCATTAACACACACGCAGATAGAAACAGCCAGAACAAAATGTGTTCACATTTTGCTCACTCACACATTCACTCTCTCTCCTCCAGCATACACAGCACCATATGAATACTGGCATTAGTTTATATATATATATATATATATATATATATATATATTCACAACATTGTTAGGGAAAAAATAAAAAATACAATCGCAAGAAATCTCATTGAAAATAATAAATGAGCATAAATTCTGAGTGCATATGTGCGTGACTTACCAAAGGACACAAGTCACAAAATTGAAAAGAGGAACGTTAGAAATAAATGCATATGAATAAAAATATGTTTATTAATAAGGAATAAGGAAGGTAAAGAAAATATTTTCAATATTATTAGTAGCAGAGACGGCCCTGACCAATTTGATGCCCTAGGCTGTTTTTGGTGGTTTTTTTTCGACATTTTTGTAGTTTTATTTTGACGGGGGGTTTTTTAACGTCATTTACACTTTTTTGACGTTTTGTCACGTTTTTGACACCTTTCAACAGTTTTGACAGTTTTCATTGTACTTCTCCAAGTTTGAGTTGCTTTTTCGATGTTTTTGTTGTCTGCCGGGGCCCCTAGCATTTGTCTATACTGCCTATGCCACGGGCCAGCCCTGATTGAATCGAAAAACTAAACTTTCTCCCTCCCTCCCTCCCTCTGTCTCTCAGGTCTCAGTTTGTCAGGAGATGCTGACAGAGTTTCGAAACGCCGTCTCCTGCAAGAAGAGTTCTCGTTCTCGACGCCGCCGTCCTCTGAGCAGTGCCGGGGGCGGAGTCCTGCGTCACCCATCCCGCCTGGCTCTGGCCACCCCACGCCCCATCCGCCTGGTCCGCGAGATGCGTCTCAGCAACGGCAAACTGTACAGCGGCGCAGGCTCGCTGACGGCCGGGCTGGGGGGAGGTATGGGAGGGGGTCCTGATTTAGGCCCGGGGCCACAGAGGCTCCTGGAGGACCCACTAGGCGCCAACGCCACCACCAGCAAGCCTCCCCCTCCTCCGGTGTCGTCCCTGGGGGCTCCACCCGCCCCGCTGCGCAGCTTCCTGCAGGGCTGCAGCCACGTGCGGATCTGCCAGGAGTGCCGGCGGATCCAGAGCCTGAGGCCGGCCACGCTCACGCCTCCTCCACTTCCTCCCCCCTCCTCCTCGGCCTCCTCCTGCTCACGCGTCCCTCCCTCTGCGGGGACGCCGGGGCACCATCTTCGCCACAACCCGCACCACCACCTCCACTACCACCACGGCTCCATGTCGCTGCCCCGCCTCCCTCCGCCACCTCCGCCGATCCCGGCAGACAGAGCCGACAGCGACGGGGGAGGAGGGGCGGCGAGCCCGCGGCAGGCCAATGCCAAACCGCCGCCACCACCCCGGCCGCTGCCTCCCCCCAGGACGCCGACACGCCTGCCTACAGACTTACTGGCGGGGCACAACTGAGCAGAGGGACACTGTGTGAGCCGTCATCAGAGGGGTCAAAGGTCATGGTTTTAAACCCTCAGTGAACTTAACTTTTTTTGGCCCCAACGTCACAGCTGAATCGGTCCAAACTGGCCAATCAGCAGGGGTGGATGGAAAAAAACAAACATTTTTACCCATTTGCAGGGCCATTCATGAAAACGACTTTGGCTCAGTGGATCATACCAGTAACCTTTCCACATTGGGGATTTTGGATTTAACCAGCAGAGTTGATCGGAGTCTGTGGATCGCAGGGCTGCAGAGGACAGACAAACAGAAAGTGGCTGCCAAATGGATGCCATCTTTGGGGTGGTTTGTTGCGCCCACATTCGCTCCTCCACCTCTTGCCTCAGCCAATCATCACGCCCCGTGCCAAGCGAGGAGGATTCTTTCTCAAACTGTTTGAATATTGAACCAGATGTTTGTATAGAAGGAGACCCACACACACACACACACACACACACACACAAACACACAAACACACACACACGGTAGCAGAGCAGCTGTACAGTTATCACGATCATCTGTCAATCATTTGGACGCCTCTGGAGGATGTAGCTCTGAACAACTCTGTTGCTGTTTGTGCAGCGAACGTCTGGAAAACGGACCAGCCGGTGCTGTGATCCCCCTCAAAGCAGACAAACACGCGCATCGATACTCACCTGAAGTGTACGAAGATGCGCTGGGCTAGTTCTTCTTTTTTCATGCAGCATCCAATTCACCAAGGAAAGGAGAACGCACAATGAGACGTCCTGAAATGTAAAGCTAACAAACGGGGAAGAGACGGATAAATCAGAGTTCATTTTATTTATTTTTTTTATGTAAAAAAACTGTTGACGGGATCGTTGGTTTGAGGTGTCTGGTTCAAGTGTTCTCATCTGGTTACACAATTTTAACAGTCAGCCAATCAGAAACTGGTATCAGTGACTATGACATAAATCATTTTAGCTCCTGTTTTTGAAAGAATAGTTAAACATTTTGAGGAATACGGCCATTCGCTTTCTTTCCAAGAATTAGATGTTCAGATGGATATCAATCTAATGCCTGTGTTTTTAGTATGGAGCGAGAGTCAGGATGTGGTTAGCC